>NC_041215.1:82717413-82755593 GCF_002837175.3 Physeter macrocephalus
TCTGTTTTTCTTTCTCAGGATTGCTTTGGCTATTCGGGGTCTTTTGTGTTTCCATATAAATTAAAAATTTTTTGATTTAGTTCTGTGAAAAACAATGTGTTTCTGTTATGATTTGATTCCTGAAGCTTTTGCTTTACAGTGTTAGGGTGTGACCATCTCTTGAGATATATACACTGTATTTCCTGACTTAAAGATGAACTAAATGTCTTCTAGTCTCCAAAGTATATATTCTCCTTTCTGTATATGAAGTGCATAAATTATAGGAGATGGCTTTGGCAAACTTCGAATAACTGGGACCAAGAGGTTGAGTCTTCCCAGAATAGCCTCTCACCATATGCAGCAGAGACAGAAGTACTAACCAACCAGTAATTTCCTGGTGAATCTTGACAAGCTTTTCAAGCGTCTGTGGACGCTCTGTGGACCTACTTTTTAGAGCAGTTGCCATGAGTGCTGGTGAAACCTTTAGTCATTTGTCTTTTATCTTATGCATTTGCCTCTTGTAATAAAATAACTGGAAACAAAATAATAATAGCAATAAATGCTTGCTCACATAGCTTACTTGGGTCCTATTAGCACAGTGCAATTTTAGCCATTTGCTCTTTTGAACTGAGGTATCCAGTCATTGACAATGATGTGCTTAATTTCACAAATATGTGCAAATTTCACTTTTGGACAAGGACTTGGACTCAGTGTACATGTTCACCTAATAATATTCACAATCAAGTTATTGGCTGGTCCTACTTTAACAAATGCTTATTTTTCATGATAGAAATATGTATAGAACTCTATTTTCTAATATTTTTTCCCTATGAAGGCAAATCCTTTTCTATTATATACATATTTTGTTGTAGACAAGATTTCAGTATGTGATGGATCAATCTTGGCCCAAATCCAAGGGAGGTGATTTAATTAAACAGCCAAAAGAACCTCAATTAATAGGGGGATTCGGGTATAAAATAATCTCCTCAAACTGCCCACACACAGCCTCCTACCAAGATAATATTAAAACAAGACCACATTATACATGATATAAAAATGTTCAATATAAATATGATTATGGATGCAGAAAAGCAAGTATACACTAGAATTCAGAGTATAATTAATTCCCAATGTCATGGAACATTTTAAATAATAAAAATATTGTACATCTTTTTCAGTCACTGTTCTTCTATTGAGGTCAAAGAGAGTTTAAAAGAAAGTATAGGAATTACTGCAAGGATACAAATAAAGCTCACTGTGTTCTACAAAATATACAGATACATTGTTTTTAGTGATTCCTTTCAAAAGTTTCTTCTGGCTTTACTAATTTGAGAGTCACTTTTTATTGATAAATGTGATTTCAATTTGCAAAGATGCATGGTTAAATGGTTTCTAAAGTCACCTGGATAATCATAGTGCTAGCTTACCTGACACTTATCGCTAAAATGTTGGTATGCATATATTATACCTGCTTGTGGTTTCAACCGCCAGCTATCAGAAAAGTGTCCCTGTAATTGACAAAAGGGAGAAAATAAAAGATAAAAAGAAAAAGGAAAGGCGGGGTGTGGTAAGGGAGAGAGATTTTTCATTTCTTATCTTGTGATACATTCTGTAGCAGTAAACACTACTACCTCCTAAATAGACCTTCTGAAGGCAAAAAAAAAAAAAAAAAAAACTCTCCAAAAAAAGCTTTACAAACTGGAAATTGTCTTCCTGCTCATTGTGGCTTTGTCCTTTTGGAAAGTCTGCATGACCTCCTTGTATTAAATAAAACAAGAGTGTGAGGACTGATGACTTGATTGAATGAGTTAGTTACCGAAGTAGCTCTGGCATCTGTTATCCATTACTGCTGTTCTGTTAATGGCAGCAGACTTTTGATTAACTACTGAGATTTGGACATGAAGGGGATCCAACGTGGGTTGTGAAGTAAATCACATAGCTAAAGCTCCGTTTCATCTTCACCTCAGTGTTCCTCTCTTTCCAGATTTCTGGCAGACCAGCAGCTGGAGGCCTTCAGGGGTAGGAGAGACTCTAATTATTTCAAGAATAATTGATTTAAAAAATGCATATTTTAATAGCCTGTTAATAAAACTCCTGGAGTATATATCATTTATGTATCATTTTTGATATATCATCTTGGGGAAGAATTAAAATCACATCTCCCCATCCCCAACAAATAGACATTAGTAGATAAACTAAAAGAGGGAAGTTAAGAGAATTAATTTCTAAATATTTACAAAATTCTTGATTTATGCACAACCATAGCAGAGAACGAGGACTGCCTTACAGTACATTCATAGCTAGAGCTGTAAGCAAATCTCCAAGTGAAAAAAAAGACAAAAATGCAAATTTCTTAGTAGTAGTCAAAATGTTATAGCATCCAACAATAACAACAAACATCTAGCTGAGGCGTTAACGTTTACTGTCATAAGTCAAAATACCAGAAAACATTCATTTGTAATACAAATATATATTGTGTTCCTGAGTGACTTGTTTATATATTCAGGTCGTAAAAGAAGGCAACTTTCTTCTATATGACTTATACAGAATCAGATGTTATGGCCAGAAGTAACTGTGAAGAGCATCTAGTAGTTCGAATGATTGGGATCTCAAGGGGTAAATGAGTTTCTTAAGTCCTAAAACTTGATTTTGGAAAGTCTGGAACTCATACCTTAGTCTTTTCATTATCAGTTTGGTGCTCATTTTCACCTATACTGAACACATCACAAAGTGTCCACACTTGATATTTGTTAGTATTCACAAGGAGGCACAATTCTGGAAAATAAAAAGTGGAATATGAAGGGAAATTTTGATTATAATACCTAAGACCAACCAAGCAACCAAATTATGGAAGAAAAATGAAGTCATGGACCAAACTTCATAACTGAAATAAACCAATTCTCATTCATTTAATACTTCTACTTCTAAAAGAGCTCAGGCCAGGGTCCAAACTCAACTTTGCTGAGACCCAGAAAGTTGAAGGACGAAAAAATGGAGTGGAGGCAAAAATTAAAGTGAGAATTGGTCTTATTGGACAGCACGGTCTATCCTGAGATGGCACAATGAACCTATATTTATTTGCTGATTGAGAAATGGTCCAGCCATGGAGCATTACATATTGGTCACCAGAGGAATGCAAACATACCCACTTTAGCAGTTCTTTGGCTCATGCCACACCCTTTTCTACAGCCTAAAGTAGAATAGAAACTGCTATTTACGGTTACTTGCTTATACAAAGATGTCACTCTAGCAATTGTTGCTTGGGGGCAAGACCTGGTGACTGTTACTGGCAGAGAGAATGCAAAAGTGATTTAGCTCATACTGCATGCTCCCTACTCTTCTTAAAAAAATGGAAAAGTTCATCAAATAATATTTGTTATTATAATTTTAAGTATACAAAGTTCAAATGTAACAACTGTAAAGTTGTCAAGGATAAATATAGATTTTTAAAATGTGTGAAATGGGAGTAATGAAGCTATTTAGATAAAAGCCATTATCAGACATTACTACATTACTACATATTTCAACCTATAATCTCATGAATCAAAGCTTTTAACTGGATTCAACTGTGACTGTTTTCTTTCCAATATGCATTCTTTCTTCTTCCAGGGATTGTTCAGTAACAGCAGGTGTGTTGAGTGTGCATCCCATTTAACATGCCAACAGGAAAACCAAAACTGTAAAATATTTTTTCTTTACATGCTCCAGAAGTTAATTTGTAATAGAAGGAACCATTAGGTTTGGAAAGGAGTCCTTTACTTGAGTGAGGACACTGTATGTTTTCTATACTTCTTAAGCAAATGGAAAATTTCCTCCAATGTACAGCATATTAATTCATTTAATAATCCCTTCAGTTTCCTTCCAAATATGAGACCATCACCATCAACTAGATAAATGGTACCAGCTCAGATAACAGACCAGAAGATGACATAAACTCCATCCCATGCAGTAGAAGTCACTATGAGCCAAATTCTCACACAGATTATGATAGAATTTCAGTACCCAAAGATGTCATGCTACAGAAGAATTCTTCTCAGCATGCTTTATCTGGGTACCTATATAGCTGTTTCCTCTGTGAAAGAAAAAGAAAATTATTATAGCAGGAATTCCTACTGTTCATCGAGAGCTATTAGGTTGATCCATGGGAATTGCTATTTTTATAGGCTGAAAACTTTCAAAATCAGCAATTTCATATGATTCAACCTAATGCTTTTGACTTTTTCTAAACCAGATCAAGTGAGCATGACAGTTACTTTTATGAAGAGCAAAGGTGTAAGGGGTTGGGGAAACAAACAGTAAAGTTCTTGTAGCTTATAGAAAATTAAATGTCTATGCAGAATTAGTAGGGTTCACAGTGAGAACCCCCAAACACTATTGAGTTTTGACTATGAAACTGGCATTATGAATCTAACAGATAAGTTTTCAGAATCCATTGATACTATTCTATGGTATGAGTAGGAGAGTTTTTTAGGGTAATTGGAATAGCATAGAATATTTTTCCTTTTCCAAAAGGCTACAACATAAAAACAAAGTCCAGTATTAATGTGTCTTAAGTAGAAACAAGAATTAAGAACTGAGTTCTGAGGGCACTTGTTATTAATCACTGTTAAAGATCAATTATGAAAAGAGTAAGATTATATATTCAAATTATTCACAAATGGACAAAAGAAAACCATGGAAATTTGTCAATTGTTTATTGTCTCCACACCATAGCACCATAGTTTTACTATGGCACAAGATTTCCTACTGAATCTTACAGATTAAAAAAAAATTTAGAACATAAGGAATTTTTGTTACATAAAACATTACAATTGTATTGGAAAATTCTGCCAAGACATACTAAAATCTATGCAAAATGTATGCATTACCAGTTACTGTTACTTAAGGGTAAATTGTTGAAGTATAATGTGAAACCCTATTATTAATGTCCAGATGTTCTATACATTAATTGAGTTCTGGACTTGATAGTGCCTGGTCTCTGGATGATATAATCTTCTCATGCAGGATTTCTTCAGGATATAGCAAAACACAAAAGATACAAAGGAGAGAGAACATAGGCATTACAAATACTATTAGACACACTTCCCCATTCATTTTTGAATTTTTCATAAATCCTTCTAGGGTTCAAGTTCTTTTTATTATAATTCTTTTGTGAGGTTTTGCAAAAGATACATCTAAATTATTTTAATTATAATCTCAAAAGTGTACAAATTTCAGCATAAAACAAATGTGAAGATGCCAAAGGACAAACACAGATAAAAGAGTTGCAAATATGTATAGTTAACAGAGCCATTTTGATAAAAGCCATTATTAGACATTACTACATATTCCAACCTATAATCTCATAAATCAAAGCTTTTAATTGTCTGGATTCATAAGTGACTGTATTCTTTCCAATATGCATTCTTTCTTCTTCCAGGGGTTGTTCAATAACAGCAGGTATGTTCCTGCCATAAAGTTCACAGTGTTCTAGAAATTGGACACATTCTTGAATAACACTGTCACGAAGCACAATCATGTGTTTTGACATGTTTTCTAATAATGACAGGAAGCATCTTTTGGCGTAATACCAGGTGTCAGTTCCCAGTTTTTTATTATAAGGTTCCAAGCTTTTGATAACCCGAGAAATACCAAAGTCATAATTTCCTTTGGCACAATAAAGCGTCCCTATCACCAAATTCACGATGCAGAGATGGTAGATTTTCTTATCTGGGTCCTCATAGGAGAGCTGCTCTTCCTCCTTTTCTATCTTCCTCATCAACTCCTCGGCTTCTTCATTTTGACTTGTCATAATATATGAAACACACAGGTTAGCCAGCACAATAGCACTGACATTCAGGATGTTGTCATAATGCTTCTTGACTATGGGCTCATAAAAACCTATGGCTTCTTTGTATTTGTTTTCCTGCATGAACAGAACATGAGCCACATTCAGCTTCCACACATCATGGTCATTACAGAATTCCACAGATTTGCGGAAGATCTTTTCCACCACTGGATAATTTTCAAGGTTCCAGTATATTTTGGCCTGGGCCATCAGCACGGGAATATACTTCTCAAGGGTGTCATCATATTCATTCACTGCCTTTTTGACAGCTTCATCATCTCTATTGTGTCTTGCTTCCTGCACTTGTTTGGTGAGTCTCCGGAGCTGTTCAGTCAGCATCCCTGCTAGCCCATCAAGCTTAATGAAAGCCTCTTCAGGAGCTGTCTGGCAAGTGATCATGGCATCCAAGAAGTCATAGAGATAGGGTGTGAGGAACTTGTAGGTCAAATGGGCATTCTCTGCCAGCACATCTGCTGCCAGGTCAAAATACTCATATTTACAGTAGAGCAGCAACAGGTTGCCAAAGGTCTCTGGGGGAAAGGGATTCTGTTGGAGCAAAAACTGTAGCTTCTCAAACCCTTCTGTAGGCCTGGCATCCATGTTCATTAGCGCCTGGTTGTGCAGGGTCACAGGGTCTAACTCTTCCTCTGCCCTCGGAGGCATATCTGTGAGGGTTTCCTGGGCCACCTCATAGTTTCTCAGTTGGTATTCTATGGCGGCCTTGAGGTTGAAGGCTTCCACCAGAGCGGTCTGGTGAAGGACTAAGGTGTTGCCAACACTTCGAACATCAATGCCCTCAGTGGTCATGCCCACACCCAGCTCTGGGTGCTGGCGGATGCCGTGCTCAATAATGTCGGCGATATGCTTCAGTGCGGATGCATACTGCCGGCTGCTGTAATAGGCCAAAGCCAGGTTGTAGGAAAGGTCAGGCCGGTAGCCCGAAGCCTGCAAGGCAGCAGAGAACTTGGAACACGCGGCTTCATAATGTCCCTCCTTGTAGAGCAAACAGCCCAGGTTGACCTGGCCATCGAGCTCGTTCTCGCCCCCGCTGTCTTCGCCTCCTTCCCCACTCAGTAGCTGCTCCACCAGGCTCCTGGCCCCGGGCAGATCGCCCTCGCTGTACTTGATCGCGGCTTGGAGACGGAGGACCCGGTTGTGGTAGGCGGGGTTGTCCAGGAGGAGGAAGGCGACGCGGGTGGCCTCTGGGTAAAGGCAGGCCTTGTACAGGGCCTGGGCCTGGTACAGGCGGTACTGCTCCAGCTCCGGGTGCAGCTGGCCCAGCTGCTCATAGCACTCGGCGGCCAGCGCGAACTCCTGCAGGCGGTAGTAGCAGTAGCCCAGCAGCGACAGGCCCGCGCGGCTCCTCGGGCTCCGCTGGAGCTCTCCGCCCAGCAGCTGCACGGCCTCGGCGTAGCGGGCATCCCGGATGAGCCGGTACACGACCGCGGTGAACTCCCCGTCGGGGACGGGCGCACAGCTCAGCCCCGCCATAACCTTCTCCGCGGCTGTGCGTCCCAGTTACCACGGCAACGTGGCAACCGGAAACGGAAGGCTGCTTGTCCGGATATTGCTTTGCAAGAGAAAAACTCCGTAAGGAATATAAGGGAATCACTGAGGTGAATCATTAAACTACTGTATTGGCCCTCGAAGACTCTGGGCTGCAAAGGTCGTGAGTCCAGCAAGAGAGATGAAAGGCCTCGTGGCAGTTCAGAAACGGAAACTCTACTTCCCGGCATGCACCGGTCCGATGTCGCCGACGTCGGGACGTGGCCGCGCTGCATTCTGGGAGGTGTAGTCTCTGCGGGACGGACCCTTGGTTGCGGGGAGATGAGGTTTCACTTGTCTTTCTTTAGTGTTGAGGTTGATTGAGAGTTGCTGGCTGCCTGCTGTGTCACCTGTCTCTTCGCGGGAAGAAAGGTTTGCGGTCCGAAATCCCTTGCGATTTTAGCCTTACACACTTTGCAGTACATACTAATGGCGTCGTTTCGCGGGTTGTTTTTGTATTTTAATGGGAAGGAAAAGGTGGAATATCTCTTTGGCATTCTCCTGGAATTATAGTAGCTTCTCTTTTTAAGCTGCCTTGAGGGCACACTTTCTAAGACATAAATGCAGAGGGTAATAATAGTTCTTATTTTTGTCGTTTCCACAAATTAACGACGGGAAATGGTTTTGTGAATATTATCTGGTATTGGGAGACGTTTAATTTTAGATACAGGTGTTCCCCCCTCACCCCAAACAGTTACTAATGAGCAGATGTTGGCGTTTTATCTTGGCCATATCTATTGGCCTGGCCCTCCAACTTTCACTACAAATAAGAAACCGGTCTTCCTTGATCTCCCTGCATCTCCATTGGTCGTCCATGATCTGCCTTGGACTATCTAGTATCTAAGATAAACGGCGTACGAATAAAATCATGTATTTGCTATATACTTAAAGGCTTCAATGCAAGTCCTTTTGCTGCCCATAACATCTTTTCTATGTATAAATTCCAGAGCCAACACCAACCATATTGTATGGCCCTACGACAATTTACACATTAAGATTATTTCTAATCTTAATGACCACCGTGTGATCTGTATATTACAGATATGGAATCTGTGCACTACAAAGTTTTAAATAATTTGCTCAAGACCACACAGCTAGGTAGTTAGCAGCAGTGCCATGATATCCAGCGGATAGTTTCAGTAGGAAATAGTGACTGCTTGTAACCTATAACGTTTATTTCCTATAGATGAGTTTGTAAAGGCCCAGTGTTTGCTGCCACATTGTACTCTGGAACATTAGTGTCTTTTTTTCCTCCATTAAAACAACGAACCAACTTGGTGTGGGCAGTAGAAATTTGAACTTCCAGATCTGATTTGCAGCTGTGAGCAGGTGTTAGGCAATAACTAGTGGGGGTGGTATAGTTCCTAGTCACCCAGTATAGCTGGCAGGGGACTTCTGCAGGCATGTGATTGCTTGTATCATAAAGCAACTGACTTTATATACTCATTCAGTCTTCCCTGCTGAGAAATTGACAGAGGTCTGTCCTGCTGGGTGGGACCAGACAAGGAACCTTCCACTTCATGAATACTGAGAAAGGGACAAACTGTACCCATTTCAGACGTGTTGAGTGGCATTCTGGCCCACCTAAGATCCCCAGAGAAAGCAGCTGATGGGGTCCACCATAACTCTATTCCAAGACTTCTTTCAACCTGATCCCTGGGCGCACTCTTTTAGGGCCTTCAACTCAGGGAGGTTTGTGGGTTGAGGGACGCTTGCTAGTGCTGCTCAGTAATTGGGGAGTGGGTAGGTGGCTGGGGGAGGATCTTCACTTTTATGGCTGCCTGACTACACTTGTCTCTTGGAAACTCAGGCTCAGTATTTTAAAATCCTTATGTATGACCTGATACTTTGGGTGAGGTGCTATTGTAAATCAAGGTAACATGACAGAACCTGGAAATGGAAAATTGCCTTTTATATCTTTAGTCTATCAGTCTGATTTTCAGAGTTCTATTCGCACCATGAAAGCATTCACCTTCAAATGGCTTCTTGGGAATGTAAGCAAAATAGAAGGACTCTCTGCTCTCCCCCAAATTTCTCCAATCCCTACAGGCATCAGTTGAGGTTCCCCTCTTTGTGCTGGTACCTGTCTGTGAGTGTGGCTGCTGAAGCGGGCAGGAGGGAGACATTCTGTGCCTTCCTCCTTATTTCATGTGCTGCTGCTCCTGAGGCCTGGCTTGGAAAAAGCAGGACATTCGGCTTAGACAGATGGAGGGCAGGGTCATTTGCAAAATGAAATGAGTGCACAAATCACGCTGTGAAATTGGCATGACCATCCCTGCTGCTGTGATAGACTGACTTTTATTTAGTCTATGACAGGCAGTTGGGGAATAGATTAGGGTTTTTTTGGGAGGGGGATGGTGAAAGAAGGCCCTTTAATTAATGATAGAAATTCTGGAAAGCAGTAAATGGGGTGGAAGATTATAAAATGTCATAAAGGATCATTTTGTTTCCAACAGAATCTTGGAAAGCTGGAGCATGTATCAAAAACGTTAGTGTATTGTACCATTTCTAGCAATAAGAAAGAATTTTGTGGTTGCAATAAAAAGATTTAGTGCCTTATTGAAAGGAATTAGACTTTAGGAAAGCAGTGTTGGGCTCAGGGTGGATTTTGCTGCATAAAGGGAGGCATGTTTACCATGTAGAATTCCATTCGGGCAAAATGTATAGGAGCTAAAGTTCTTAACATGCTTATGTTTCTGCTTGTCAAAATGTGAGATGACCAAATTCCATATTCTATTTGTATGTATAATCTGTTTGACATTCTCTTGTAAAACTAGTTGGAAGTTATGTTTTCTTATTTATCCTCTAAATGTAATCACTTCCTGTTGGTAAACATTGGTACTTTATGAACATCTCAACAACCACAGCTGTGGTCAGACAATTTCCTTGATAAAGAAAGACCTTCTGCAAAACCATTTTCCAGTTGTTATTTCTCTTCCCTTTCATTCTAGGCCATTTTCTTCAGGATGGCCAGTTTGATGGTTCAGTCCCCTTGCTTCTTCCTTCCCACCCCCCAATCTTCCACCATAAAGAAGGCAGAAAGAATAAATTAGTGTCAAATTGGTAATGTAACTGATTGGTAATGTAACTGTTCCCAAATCAACATTTGGGAACATTTATGCTCAGATGATAAGACATTTAACCTCATTATGAATTCTCCTTTCACTGGCAGTTCCAGCTTTATTAGTATTTTAATTAGATTTCCTTCTTGGATATACCTTTTTTTTAAAAAAATCAAGTAGCTTATATTTGGGGGCTTGTGGTGTTATTACCTAAATTAACTTGTTAGGAAGAGCACAAAATGTGGTTTATAAATGGAATTACCAGAGAAGGCACAACTGTGGATATTGACATTTAAAGAGATCAATCAACCATCCAAACAAAGAGCTACTCTAAGCCCCTGTGTTTATGCAGGACTTTCTGTACCAGGACCAGGTCCTGCTTCGCCTAACTTCCCTCATTAATCCTCACAGCCCTTCTGTGAATTAGGTAATTTTAACTGTTGGCCTCACTTGAAAAGCATGGACTGCAAAGCACAAAGAAGCCTGTGGTCGCCTCAGCACGGGGGGGATTGGTGATTGCTTAAGCTGGCCAGTAGGGGCCACACTGCACCTCTTCCCTCTCCCCCTGAGCACCTCCTCTCCAGTCATTTGAATTGGCTTTGGATCATTTGCTGCAGTTCTAATAGAACAGGCACAATGGTGTAAGAATTTTAAAGTTTAAGCACCGAAGCCATTGTGTAATTGTATGGCGTCAGTGGCTGGAGGCCCTGCATCGATGCGATCCCCCTGTGAAATTGCCCACGCAAATTTGAGCAATCTGTAACAGACACGGGAACCCGTCTGCATTGGGCTGCAGACTCTTATCCCTCCAGGAAAACCTCAATAATTCAAAGAACCTTTTGTCATCTTTAAAATGCTCCGTGGACAGGGCTGTCCCACTATCCCTCTCACACAGGCAAACATCACAGATGAGGACAAGGTTAATGGGCTAAATTGACAGTCAAAATTTAAATCGTAGGTATTCGGATGCATGCTTGCCTCGTTCAGTCCTTAAATCGTCCTTCCTAAGAGAAATAAAGATTATTCCAGAGCTTTAGTTAAACTTTAAGCATTTTATTAAAAACAAAGATATTTAGGTCTCTTAAAGCAGTTTCCAAATCATAGATTAGATGCTTGTGAAATGGGCAAACAGTCTATAATGTAGTATTCTTATAATGACACCTCAGCTTGGGAAGTCTACACAAATGGAGTGACGTCAGACAACTCAGTTGAAGACATATTTCCCTTCGTTTGTGTAAAACAATAATAATTAGGAATCAAATCAGTAGGGGACCCTTTTTAGATGATTGTACATCAAAATAAAATGGCAAAAGCATTTTTCACCAAGGGAATGAGATTAGCCAAAACCTAAACTCCTGTTTCCATACAATGCTGTTTGTGTTTTTTAAAATTCATTTAAATATGATTTAATCTAAATCTAAAGAAAAAAATAATCGAGATCCTAAACACAGACGTACGCACACAGCAAATGAACACAAAGGTAAATGGTGGCCTGAAATAACACATTTTTTTTTATAGCAAATACTTCATTTACTTAATAAAACAAACATATTTCTGTGCCAGTGTATACATTCAATGACATTGGTAGAGATATGCTACACAGATAAATAACTTATCTTTAGCACTGTTGAGAGATGGACTAAATATGCAAGAACATTCAAAATTAAATTAGAAAAGATGTCCAACACCAAATTACCAGCTGAGGAAAAGGTACACAAGTGACGTAAGCAGGACCTCAGGCATTGTTAAATCCAAGTACTCAACATGAAATTCCCCAGACACTTTATTTCTGCCATCTAGGTGTTTTATTCTATTATTGCTCACTTACGAAACTTATGAAATTTTGGCCTTCTTATAGTCAGACTCAACCTTTAAATTTCCTGTGACATTTGAGTTTTGGGAGTTCTTTACAGCATGTGGCAGAACGACAGTTTCAGAGACTGTTATTCTGAAGCAGACAATGAAACTTCACTGGCATTGCCAGAGTTTTTAGGGTCCCAAATTAGGTTTTGCTCTTTTGCTTTTATGAATCCTTTTTGAGTGTTTATTTTTTTCCAGCCAAAACATTTTTCTTTAGATGTAAATCTTCCCTTAATATATTTAGATTTCTGTCCTGCTTGAGAGGAGTTTTTCACACTATTAATGGGGATGAATTTTATTTTATTTTATTTATTTTATTTATCTCTGTGCAATTCATTAAGAGTCAGCAGGAGAAATGGATTTTAAAATAATTCTACCACAAAGTAAATTGAGCAGACTGTGTTTAATGACTTCAGGTAAGTGGATCAAATATGATAAATTTTGATACATGAAAAAAGCAACTGAATTCTTGTAGCGTTAATATTACATAATGTTATTTCACTAACAAAATTTTAAAGATTTCCAACCCAACCCAATGTGTATACAAATATAAAATACCTGGAAATGTGTAGACAGCTTAGATGTTAGAAACAGAAAGCACACATGCAATTTTAACTTCTTTTGACTCACTTTATAAATTGTAAATTAAACTGACTACCATTTATGGGATATCTATGATATGAGATAATCTAAAGTTGTCCTTTATGAAATAAAAGGGTATATTTTTGTACCTATAACCACGTACTGATGACCATGTCTTTCGTGATCACTAGAGGCAGGCTCAGACATATTTGTGATAAGGTTGTTTTTGTATCTACTCCATATATGTAACTTTTAATTTTGTCTTTAGTGAGGAGATGACCTCTTTGCTCGTATCTTTTTTGAGAAGAGTGAATAAGACAGTTATGTGGAACAATTTTTTAAAGTTAAATACAGCTTGGTCCTTTGGTGCAGAAACGAACTGAATAAAAGTCAGTGCTTTTATTTTATAAGTGGAAAACCCAAGACCTGAGAGTCCCAAGATAACAGGTCTGGCCGATGGCCAGGCTTGGGGGAGCCCCATCCACTGTGCACTGGGGTAGTGCCCTTTACAGTTTGCCAAGCCATCCCTCCTGGTTGGGATTGCCAGCTACATTGTAGGTTGTGCATGTATTATCCACATACTGACTAATAAAATTATAAATAGCCTGCCTGAAAAAAATACACTTCGTGGAGAAAGTAGGATGAAGTCATTTCAACCATTAATGCCAAGAGACCTGAGGAAGCGCACAAAATCTGGTCAGTTGTAGGTTTTATAAGAAGGCTCACATTTCAGATGCCTTCCTCCAATAGGAAGTAAACAATAATAAGGATTGGGAAAATTTCTCCTTCTCTATTTTGGAAAAGCAGATTATATGGGTAACCACACATATCCCAAATTCGTGGAAAGTTATACATTAGAAAAGGGATTAAAAATACCTCAAACGCCCAAGAGTTCAACCTCTAACCCTCTGGGTTGTTGGCACCAGGGAGGCTGCTACCCTCTTTTCTACTGTTTCATGGTTGTGTAGGAACAGACGGGGCATTAGTCAGCAGTTTCTGAATTTTGACCCCCAAGAGGAAAGATACCTCGAGACAGGAGAAATAGATGGAGGCAATTACAAACAGCTGCTTGATTGATGGTTGACATTGTCAGGGCTCCACTGTATGGCAGGTTGCAATGGTGTTGAGCTGCTCTTGCTACCAGTGGGTGTTGCTATTGGCAACCACGCAGTGAAGCCAATAAAAAGGAAAGAAAATTAGAGGAAAACTCAACCTTAGTGGAAGCCGTAGGGTTTGTGCCATAAATTACATTCCCCTTAGCAACATGCAGCATCAACGTTCAGGGTAGCCACAGTGCGTGTAGCTACCTGCAGTCTCCACTGGACCCTGGGTCTAGTTTTATCATAAAGCACATGCTTTCAAATTTTGCTCTAGATACACTGGCATCCGTCTGTCTGGGCTATTTATTTATCGTTGGGGAGGATGACAGATGTGGGTTCATCTCTGCCTCACATGGACTGATTTTCAATTCCCACTTGTGATATAAACATGATGTGACACAATAGCTAGAAACACCTGCAGTGCTTCTGAGCTGCAGACACACGACCAGCGTCCGTCCCTACCTCCACCCCCGCTTTGTTCCTCACCTGAAGGAGGGAGACAGCCCGGCAGAAGCTGTCTTCCTTTATAGCAGAGTGATTCAGAAAACTGGCTTAATAAAATCCATAAATCTGAACAACCTCCTCTTACCTGCTCTGTGGAGGCAGTTTTTCCTGCACTCATTTTCTCCTCTAGTTTCTCCAGTCTTCCCCGCAGAGACAGCTGTAAAAGGTAGCTGGGCACATTGTTTTTTAGGGTTCCTACTCCTTCCTTCTCTCTTTTGTCAACCCCCTCCCTGCTCAAGTATCTCTCTTTTCTAGGCAATTGATGATAGGATTCTGTACCCTCATTTTTTGGTAAGACACGCCATTTTTCTTTGTTTGGATTGACGTTCACCTTCCCTTTATCAGTTCTCTTACCACCTGCCTCAGTCCCTATCTCTTCCTTGTTAGTTGTTTTCTCTTGCTTCCCCTCCTCCTCCTCCTTTTTTTCCTCCTCCTCCTTCTCTTCCCCCCATTTGCCTGGTTTATAATTCTCTTTTACTCTATTTCTGGCCATATAGAATCTTCCTTCTTCCCCATGGGTACCTACTCTTCCCTTACTTCTGTTTTGCTACTTTAATTTACCCATTCTTTAAACATTTCCCAGATGTCTACTGTGCGCCAGGAAAAAAATGTCCTTGGTGGAACTTGGCCCCTTTGAGTAGTAAAGTTAATAACTGACACTGACGAGCAACAAAAACAAAAATGGTTTGAAAATTTTAGATTTTTTAGAGCTGGAATGGACTTCAAGGTTCATCTGGTCCAGAGATTTTCAAACTCCTCAGAGCCCGATTATGGGCTACTAGGTATGTAATCAAAGAAATGAAGATTTGTAGGGGCTCTGGCTCTCCCAACCCAGCTTCAAACTGAGGACTTGGGCTTTTAGATGTTTTATGTCTTGGGGATTCTTTGTAAGATTTATTTGAACAAAGAGTCCTAAGGTTAAATCATGTTTGAAAATAATTTCCTAGTGTAATCTCATTTGACAAATGAGGGAAAAGGCTGGGAGAAGTTAAGTGACTTGTCTAAAGCCATCCAGTGAACAGTGCCAAACCTGGGGTACAAGTGTAGCTTCTGGCCCAGTGTTCTTTGGATAAGGCATACCATGTCCTCAGTCTCCCAGCTTTCCAGTCATTGCATCTATTTAATATAGCTTATTCTTATCTACTATAAACCTAGCTTTCTATAGAATATCTGTTCTCTGCCTAGACTGTTGTTTCTTAACCTTTCAAGCATTATATCTTACACTTAAGGAAAAATCCAAAATTGGGGACCTTTCCATTTGGCTTTAGGTTGGCACTGGTAGTACCCTTCCATTTTATACTGAAACTCACCACTAAGAGAGCTCCAGGTAGGCAGTGATCATTCTCCGTGGCTCTGCTGTGTCCTGTGAAATGTCTCACTGTTGGAAATAGTTCTGAATGTTCATGTATCATTTGTGTTAAATCCACCTATAGATTTCCTTTCAGCCTTACTTTAATTAAAGTCTATTAATCCATTCCTTCTGGGAGAAGACTTGGTCTACAATGAAGGTTGAATTAAAAAACTGAAAAAGGGGACCACAATCCCAATACAATGTTATGAATCTTGTCTAAACGCCAATCAGACAAACACATTTGCTGTCTTCCTACTATAGACCATTTTAGGGGAAAACTGGGAATGGCTGGTTTTTGTAAGGATAATATAGTTTCTCTTTTAGGTAGGCGATTCTAAAGGCTCTGATCCATCATTTAGAAGCTTTAGGATTAAAAATAAGATATCTCTACAGAATACCAATTGGGATTCTTGGGACAGTCTGGTGCAAAAGGGGGAGCTCAGGAGAGGATGCAAAGGCAGGCATTGTTTGGCTTGTAACAAACAGAACAGCCATACACAACATGAAGCAGCGCTAATGACGCCTTCACTGTTCAGCGTTCCCTCGGCTCAGAGTGAGCAGGGCCAACCGTCCTCAGGTCCTGGACCCAAGTGGCCCGCTGCCCAGAATCTTCGTCTCAGCCCATGTGTGTTCCTCAGGGAGAGGTGAGTGTCCTGGGGCATGTGCTCCCTGGCCCACCTCCTCCTCTGTCCTTTCTGCTGACACCACACTGCAGGGTAAAAGCCCAGGCATGCTTCCTAGCACAACCCTGAGACTTTATGTCTGTTTGAGCTTAAAGGAACAAAAGAATGCTGTGGTGGGACTGAAGCTGGCTCTTGAGGACCAAGTCATTTCACAGCCACGGCTGACCTGGAGGGTTAGTCTCTGTCATCTCCTGTCACCATGAGATTGACAGAGGGGCAGAGGCAGCCGAAGAGACGAGCAGCCTTTTCTGGTGCAACTCTTCCCACTTACTTCTGTTGGCAGCCACCGAATCCAGCATCGGCTTCAGTTTCACATTGACCTTCACCAATGCCTAAAATATAACAAAAGCAGGAGGGGGAGAGGGGAACCGGAGTCACTGCCATGATTTTCTAGCTTTCAGCTGTGAGGAGAATGGCAACTGGCTGTAAGAAATGAAAGTGATGATTATTTTGGTAAACATGAGCTATTTTTCAGGAAGTAAATATGCACTTAGCACCATTGTATTGTATTAATAGGGCTTATATAGAAAATGAAAAAATAAGACAGATGTCTGTGTACTCCTCCAGGGGGTGCCAGCCAAGTTGATTATGATCCTGTTTTAAATTCACATCAAACAGGAAACAAAATATGCAGCTCACCCGGTCTACTAGTATGTGTATCTTTGCCTGCTAGGGAGGGCTCCAGATCTCAATAGATCAGGTACTGAAATTTTTACAGGAATAAACCTACCATTTGCTCCACCAAAGATGACTCTGGGTGGACTCACGTGAATGAGAAAGGCCAGGTAAAATCCTGAGATGAGAGGAGCTCATTTTTAAAGCACAGGATCTGGGGACTGTGCTAAATGTACAGATCACCATGAGAATATGCATGGAAATAGACACGAGAGAAAAGAAGAAGGGGTGTGGAAGAGAGGGACAGGTGGAGGGGTGCAGGAGAGAGGAGGGAGAGAAAATGTAGGGTGGGGCTGGAGGCCAACTGACCACAAGGCTAAGGAAGCTCAGGATTCAGGGTCCTCTCTTTTAGGAGACCCTTCTAAATATTTCTTTTTTGCACTTAATTTTGTGTTATTTTTAAAAAAGGGTCCCCAGCTCCCAAATGGTACAAACCTTCAGCCTCACAAAATGTGGATCACTCCTCCGGGGGAACAAAGCAATGAATGAAAATGGGGATTACGGGGCTGCGGGGCTTTAGCCCCTGGAAAGGGAATGGTCCCGCTTAATGCCTTGGGTCACGTTCTGTGGCCACAGATTATACTCCCAGTCCCATGGAGACACCCTGCCGGTGTGTCTCGTTCATCACAAGGGGAACAAAAGGTGACCGGTGACTAAACCACCGTGGTTGCAGGACATCTCCTGAAAAGCCTTCTCCAAGCCGGACCCATAGTTAGCGGGTACTGCAGAGCCAAGTCCTCCAACAGGAAGAATAATAGTTCTTTCTGTTGAGGATGGAATCCCCTGAGCATGACTGCAAACCACCTGTTAGGAGGACCTGAAGTATCCCCTCAAATAAGCCTCCGCTCTGGGGAGTTTCAGGGATAATACAAGTTAAGTGTAACTAGATGTAAGGTAGGTGGGGGGTTGAAAGCCCAGAAATACGCAGGGATCCTGTTGAGCAGCGAGCGCTCCACCGTGGCGGTGTCCCCTCACATGCGTGTCCCTTAAACACAGCATGTTCTCTCTTTTATAAGCCATTTTTATCACACCAAGCAACGTCTAATTTGAAATCAGATGTATTTGTTATTCTATATGATAATAAATCACAGCAACATAATAACTCAGACAGTGATCAAAATCCCCTTTACATCCATGAGAAAAATGCAGGTGCCTGTGTTCTGCTCAGTGCAGTGTTTTTATTTAGGCAATAGTGTAAGAGGTGGCGACGAATGCCATGGTTTTTAGTATAGTTTGGCACTGGCTCCTCTTCGCTCTGATTAAGCCTTTTAATTAAACTGACTACTATAATTCCTATGGAAATTAGTGTTTATGTTATTTTCCTGCCACAAAAGCATTTCTCTAGAACTTATTTTTTTTTTAATCCCAGGAGCACAAATTGGAATTTTTTTCTGCATGAAATGTAATTAAAAACTCATTTGATTACTATAGTTCTGGCTCTGTTTTACTTATTAAATTCCTGTAATCAGTTTTCTTTTATAGCTGCTGGGAAATGATCTCAAAAGCAACACATTTTTCTCTTCCTTGGCAGGTTCCCGAGCGTTTACTAAATTACGTTCATAGCACCTGCCCATGATTCGAATTACTCCACCAATTTTTATTCCTTAAACTATTTAAGTTTATTTGGCTTAGCCCCAAACAGATTGCTTTCCTTTATCTAGCTCTTTGTTCTCTGTCTTGCTTTCTTTGTGTTGAATAAAAAAATTTTTTTGGAGTGGGTACATTATTTCTCAGAATTCCTTCTTCTCTTTGTTTCATATTCTCCTTAAACACGGAATTGCCATACTGGAATATCTTTTTCCTCTAGTCAGGTGCTGGTTCTAGGCAAAGGTAGCAAGAATCTCATCTTGAAGAATTATTCTTACACTATAAATTTGTTATATAAATGCAGTTAGCTGGAAGAATATGGAGCTATTAGACTATTAGCAAGACAAGGGATTATCCACAAACCTAAATTCCAAGGTTTACGGTGATTACGTGCAATGTACCATCAGCAAGAGAATTGCTCCCAGTATTTAGAAAGATATGAGTATTCCTACAAACTTCTCATCAGTGAGTGACACCCGATGAGTTCTGTGCAAATGCTACTGGTCTCTGTCTCGTTTGACTAACCCTTCTCTTAGCAAAAGAGCAAGGGGACACATCACCCATCTGCCCACTCTCCCTATACACACAGAGGGACTCTAAAGGTTATGTGTGTGACACCATCCACCACAGGATGCTGAGTCCCCTCCGTGACATCCCCGTGGTGTGACCACTCAGTGTTTAAACACATCCGGAGGCAGTGAACTCACTACCTCCCTGGCTGGGGGTGTCGGTTTACTCTTTGTCTGATTTTAGAATGTTGTTCTTTATACTGAGCTGAAAACTATATCCCTGTAATCGACCTGATGGTTCTAATCCTTGGGGCGCTCTCCCTTTAAACTCGAATCTACTAAGCAGTAGGCTGATGACTCATGTGCTGCTCCAAGTGTAGGTCAGGATTGATTTATTGACCTCAAAACCCAACGTGGGCTGCGTATGGATATCACTGAGACTCACAAGCTCACTGCAGCTCCCCAACCCTGGCCCATCACAGACAGGACCCTGGATACTTGCCTGACCTGGGGACACAGCCCTGGGCACCTAGTCATCCAGGCGGCTGAGGGGCCACTTGCTTCCTCATTCCTTTCACACCCCACTGTTGAGTCCACTTGTGACCAGCACGTACAGTTTATTCCATATTTTATTTATGTTTTTAATAAGTAACACATTCACTAGTCCAATGAATACAAAGGGTACAAAACATAGTGTTAAAATCTCCTTTCATCCCTGCCCCAGAGATTTAGTTTCCTTCCCTAGAGGCAACTCATGTTATCAGTTTCTTGGGTATCCTTCAATAAACATTTTATGCCTATGTAAGCATAAATACATAGAATATATATATATATATATATATATAAAATGTATATATGTATAATTAGGTTGATTCCCTCATCATTTGCAGTGTTTCTTTCAGAGAGGGAGTGAAAGCAGAACCTTGTGGAACAACATTATTATGATAATGCTTGAGTGAGACTAATCACACTGTGTAGAAATTAGCATCTGGAGTATATAGAGAGGAGAGGGATCAAATTCCAATTTTCTATTGCTATGCCACTGAATTTTTCTTCTGCAGAGCTTAATCTGCTGTGAATCCTATCTAGCGTAGTTTTCCTCTTAAAAATTGTAGTTTTCACTTCTAGAAGTTTGATTTGGGTCTTTTTTTTATATCTTCCATGACTGTTTTTCATGCCCAATCTTTCCTCTACTCTCTTGAACATATAAAATGTAATAAATGTCTTAATGTCCTTCTTTATCAGTTCTATGATCTGTGTCATTTCTTAGTCTGTACTGATTGATTTTTTCTCATTATTATGGGTCAGATTTCTTGCTTCTTTGCATGCCTGGCAATTCTTGACTGGATATCAGACATTGTGAATTTTACGTTGTTGGGTTCTTGATTTTCTTTTCTTTTTTTAAATTTCTTTAAACATTTCTCAGTTTTATTGGAGAATGCAGTTTTGATGGTTACATGGAAATAATAATTCGATCCTTTTGAGGCATGCCTTTAAGCTTTGCTAGGTGGGTCCAGAGCACCTTTAGTCTAGGGCTAGTCTGGCCCCACTACCGAGACAGTAATCTTCTGAGAACTGTACCCAGAACTTCATCTATTTCAGGGTTTTTCTCTAAAATTCTGGGTGGTGGGACCACAGACTACTCCCCCGCCTGGGTGAGCTCTGAGGATTACTCTGCCTTCTCCTTTTTGCCGGTGCTCTCCAGCATCAGTGGTTTCCTCACATGCCTGGGGTGAACAGCACCGAAGACTCAAGGGGCCTCTGCAGATCTCTGGAGCCCTCTCTTCTCTGCTGCTCTTCCCTTGGGACTCTCACTTCCTTGGCCTCCCCAGATTCCTGGCTCTGCTTCCTCATCTCAGTGGGACCATCGAGCTCTGCCTGGGTTCCCCTCCCTGTGCTGTGGCCTGGACACCCTCCCCAGGGAGTAAGCTGGGGCACCTGGAGGGCCCATTTCATTTGTTCCCCTTTCTCAGGAATTACTGTATTGTGCTGCCTGTTGCCCAGTGTCTGAAAACTGTTATTTTATGTATTTTTCTGTTTGTTTTTGTTTTTTGGTGGTTTTCTTTCCCCCCTGTTACTCTGGTCCAGCAGTGGAAGTCCCTATAATTGGTTTTAAACAACTCTGTCTTGGGTACTAGCCCATGAGCTCCAAGGGAGACTGGAAACAAGGCCTGTATCTTTGGATCTCAGTCATCTCTGGGAACAGCACCCCTCCTCTACTCCACCTACAGAGCAGTGACAGGAGGATGGGGTAAGGCCAGGACGAGTGGGGTCAGTACGTTCTGACCTGCTACAAGATCCTGCGGTAAAAGCAACCTGAGAATGAGCCCCTTGGGAAATGAATATAGTATTCTGTCTTATTACCATTATTGCTGAGAGCTTGTTTTTATCAGTTCGCCAAGCTGCTAGGAGTGTGACTCTTGCTTTCCCGCTGCCATCAGGATCTACATCTGCTGTCATCTGGCCCCATGTGTGCTTATTAGTTGACCACAATCACTTCTTGGAGCTCAACTGCTGGACAGATGGAGGCAGGTGCGGGACAGGGGACTAAGGAGAGAAAGCCATGCTCTTAGAAAAAGTCCCTGCACCTACAGTCTTGCAGAGGGGAGAGAGGAACACCACCAAATTAAAACCAGATTTTCTTGGACCCTGAAAATGTCCAACTACGTCATTAATACCTTTAAAAAAGTTTGAGGAAATTATCTGAGCTGGCTATTTATTTATTTTTTTAAAAGACAAAGAGGGAAGATGGTTTTTACTTCCTATTGTTGACTCATGTATTTCCAGAGCGCTGGCAATAAGAATTATATTTTCCGCTGTCCTCCATCCCCACCTTACCCAAAAGAAATAATCAGAAACTAAGAAATACAATGCATGGCAGAGAAGAAAGAAATTAAAATATTTTTTAAATATCAATTTTTTGATAAAATATGAAAATAAACTTGGAGCCCCTCTCACATATCTTGTTTGAGGCAATATCCCTGTAATGAAGATGTGATCACTTTTCTACCATGATTATTTAACTTCCTGGGTGAAAATGTCCAAAAGCTGACTTGGGCATTGGTATTTTGAAAAGGAAAGTAACTGAAGACATGACCAGCTGGTGTCATCTCTGCTCAGACCATCAACAGAAGGGGCAAGAACGCATGCAAGTGGCGGCAGCTCCTGAAATTCTCTTGAATTCTCGAGACTGGCCAGCCACATGTGTAAAGAGTACCTATCTCCAAGAAACAAAGGAGGCTTCTACTTAAGCTATGTGACTTCAGAGAGAAGTGGCTAATTGTGCAGCAAACCCAAACTTTTAAATTAGTGAATTGTTGAACTGCTAATCCTTCTTGGCTCCCAAAGGTAAAGATTATTCATCATTGAGTCTGACATATTCCTGAATTTTACATGTCATGTTGCAATGCTGTAGTTGCTAAGAATCCCAATTGGCTTGTCAACCTTCTATTTTTCCATTGTGTTGTAAAGGCCAGAGCCAGTGAACTGATTGTCCTGAACTGAACTCATCGCCTTCCTCCGAACCCTCCTCTGCTCTCAGGTTTACTCCCTCAGGGAACTAAGCATTACCATCTCCACCCAACTGCCCAACCCAGCAATCTATGGATCATCCGTGACCTCTGCCTCTTCCGCCGCATCCAAACTATCACCAAGTCCTCTCAATCCTACTTCCAAATTGTCTCCGTGTGTCAGTCCAGTGCCATTTCTACCACCCTACTTCAGGCTGCCCTCACCTTCTCCACTGCCTTAACCTCCTGCAGCTCCTACCTGGGCTCCCTGCTTCCTCCCCTGGGTCCTGTCCAATCAACTCTCATTGTAGCCATCCTGGTCAATCAGAATCACACATCTGAGATGGCTGCTCTCTACCCTGAACCTTTCGGTGGCTCCCATATGATATGAATGAGTTGTGAGACCCTACCAGAAAAGGAGAATTGTGGGATTAAAAGGGAATGAAATCCAGAAATAACACAGAAAAGAAAAGAACCATAAAGCCCAATGGAAAATCTGAGTCATGGTACAAAAGCAGAATTTTGAAATGATAAAATAATCCCTTTGAGTCTTCTAGAAAACCTGAAATACACATCTTTCTATGCATCTTAACATTTTTCTGAGTAAGAAAATAAGCTAAAGTCCACATGGTGTGTTTGGCAGGCGAGTAGCTGAAGTGTTAGTTGCCACACGTGAGAGCAGATGGAGCTGGCTGTGGGTCCAGATGGGAGGCAGCTAGCAGGTTCCCCCCAGACCTCACGCCTTCCCTCCCCAGTTCAATGGCCTTCGAAACCCAAGGTTGTGTAAAAATTAATTTGCGTTAAATTACTTAAGATAATGTATTAACTACCACAGGAGGCTTCTAGCAGGTTTTAAAACTTGCTTTGGAAAACAAATAATCAAACAATAATGGTGAACACAGAAGTGAGCCAAGACTTCTTTGGATAAATGTTTTTAGACATTTACATTAAAAATACCACCTTTAAAATAAAGCTTTAGTATGTAACTTGATCAAGTTGGAAAATTAATAATAATTGTTTATATGTGTCACACATGTACCTGTGTCAGGCACCGTGTTCTATTGGGTTCTTCCCTGGCTAGAACACAATGGAGTTTAAAAGGCTCTAGCCTTATGACTTCTGCCCCATGGGGATGGAGTCATTTACTCCACAAGGACTGTGGTATCTCTAACAGAGACTGCTAGTTGCCTTCCCACCTCCCTTAAACTTAGGAATGGCCAGGGAGGTGCAAGCAGAATTCAGAAAGAAGAGCTTCTGAGAAGACTCTTAAATGGGAGTTTATTCAGTTGGGAAGTGCATCCTTTTGCCCTTGCCCCTATCTCCTTCTTGCTGCTGGAATATTAACAGGATGGCTGGAGCTACAGTGACCATCTTGTGACTATGAGGCAACCTTGAGTATGGCAGCCATGTCCTAAGGAAAGATAAACAGGGACTGGGTCTCTGATAGCTATGGAACTGCCACATCATAGCAACCTAGAACTGACTTCTCTGGATTATTTTTATCAGAGAGATAAGTAAATTTCTATTTTGTTTAAGCTATTGTGATTTCAGGTCTCTGTTACTAGTAGCCATATGCAATTCCTAATTGAGAGAATTGATGTCAGGTTGTAGGTCTCTATTTTATGGCTACCTGTGTAGGTGTCAAAGGATTTAGGCATCTTGATACTTGAACAAATTGATCCCCTGCATTGGGTAGTTGTGGGTTAACTTTTTTTGGCAGTGGATTATAAGTGAACTGCAGTAGACAGCAGAGGCTATATACGGTCCTTTACCCTTCCTCAGGTAACAATCCACTCCATGTGCTCTGAGTAGGGGCATAATTCAGTCCTGACCAACACCAGTGACTCGTGTGGGGATGGGGCTGTGGGTGTGGCTCAACCTAAGGCAATCAGAGGTCTTGCAAGGTTTTCCCCAGAACTATTGGAAGTGAGGCTTTCTTTTTCTTCTTTCTTTTGGTGTGATAATACCTAGAATGAACATGTGACCTTAGAGCTGCCAGGATGTGTGAGGAAAGCTTGGTTGAGAATGAAATCAAAACATAACTAGGAGGCAGAGGAAAGGGGGTGTCTGTCTTATGATATCCTTTGAATCCCCTGGATGTGGCCACTTGCTGCCCAGCCAACTGTACCTCTAAGCTCCCCAGTTGCTTGAGCCAACAAATTCCCATTTCTGCTCAGACTCTTCTGAGGGAGTTTCTGAGCTCCAAATCATGGGCCTTTTGCTATGGCCCCTTATTGTTCTCTGTCACCCCCAGGAATTACTTGAGATTGAAACCCCCCACCAGACTTTGAACTGGTGGCTGGCATAAGAGAGTCTCAACTTGCCCAGCATAAAAGGTTGCTGCTAATACTCACCAGGCAGCCCTCTCTACCCAAGTTCATGAGAGTCAGGGACCAGCTAGCACTTATCTCTCTTCTCCTTGAACCCCCAGAGTCTGCCAAACAGACTCTTTAGAAGGTTTTAAAGGTTGCTGAGTCTGAACGGCTCATGCTATGGGGACTCAGAAGACCCTAACAGAGGATGCCAACTCCCCCTGGTGGCAAAGTCAGCTGACCTACAGGATTTCGGCTTCCAAGAAGGAGGACTCAAAGGACCCAGGTGACAGCATCAATTTAGCCTGCGTTTTTCCTAAGGACCAGGTGAACTCAGAAAGGAAAAACAGCAACTAGCTGTTTTTTTCTCCTTAGTGGAAGCTCAGTGTCACTCCACATTTATCACATCGGGTGAGAGTCTCTTTCCAGTTGGGAAAACTATTTTTCTACATGTGATATTAACTCTGCAGATCTGCTACAGCAGTAACAGTTGTAGTATCTATTCAGCAGTAACAGGTTGGCTATGTCTGATTTTTGCAAATGCCAAAAAATATTGTCAGATCTTTCTGTTTTGTTAGTGATATTTGAGAGCTTAAAATCTAAATAATGTGAGAGAGTTACCCAAATTAGTAGTAAAGATGATAAAGCCAAAGAGGTAATACTTAGTATGAGGAGGGCAAGCAAGCTCATTAGAATCCAACGTAAGAATGATTCAGATCTGTAATCGGAATCCTAAGGGCATAGTCTAGCCAAGTTATAACACTGATGTTTGTAGCATCAATTCTAATCTCCTGAAAGCTAATTACAGTACTAGCAATAACTTAGAAAGAAAGACATCATTTTCTTTCCTAGGTTTGAAGCAGATTAATAGTGACTGTAAAAGTGAAAATGCTTTATTGAAATTTTCTCTCCCTCTTTTCTTTCCCTTTCCTTCCTAATCTCTCAAGTTTCTTGTTTCGCTTATTTTATTTACATGCTCAAGGGATTCCTTTGTGGAAAATGATATTTACAAATGAGATTAACATTAGGAATTAATGAGGCAGGAATTTTAGTCTCCTTGGATTAACAGCATTGTTATTTCCATAATACAGGGCAAGACGTTTTTTTTTTTTTTTTTTGTGGTAGCCAGTAAAGTTGATGAATGAAATAGGCTGCATGATACAGTTGGGAGTGGTGGGGCCTTTGGCAAACTGGATATGTTACACGTTATAAACAGTGTTCAACTGAATGAGACATGTCTGTGGGCCGAGTCTACCCTGAAGGCCACCCACTCGCTCTCGGTGAGAGACAGTAAAACACACCTTGCCAAAATGAACTAATAACTACTGAGTACTGAATGTGTCCAGTGTTCCACGTGCCATCCTGGGGCCTATCCAGATGCGAGCTCATTAAACCTCACAACAATGAGGAGAGATGGGTATTGTTGACCCTGTTGTGACAGATAAGGAACCTGAGATTGCGGAAATCAACTTAAAAGGGCCAAAGTTTACATGGGTAAGCGTACAGCAGAGCTGGAACGTCAGTTCAGGCCTGCCTGAGGACAAAGCCCCTGGTGTCTTCCCATGAGGGATCTCAGTGGGATGTTGGTGATGACATGTGTCTCACGCTTGACTACAGCGTCTGGACACTGGAGCAACTTTTTGGTTCTAGTGTCCTCGGCACTGCTTCAGGACAAGTTCACAGGAGGGAGGCAGCCTCACGCCACCTCCAGAACTTTAGGTGTAGACAGTGAATCTTTTATCTGTGGCTCCTCTTGTGGCCTACCCTGGGAAAATAAAGTTTTTAAGTGGTAAATCACGGCAGGCCTAAAGATGGCTCCTATACACGGGAGCAAGGAGACTGCTTCTTCTGTTATAATGAGCCCCTCTAGGATTCTGTCCTAGGTTATCCTGTTGGTCGGGTTTTCAGAGCACACTGGTAGCTAATCAATCATGTTCACTGTGTAGGCAACATCTGACTTGGAAGGAATAGCTGCTGACCCAGAAGCCACAGCCTTTGATGAATGGGGCTTCATGTAAGAGGTGGTTGGAACATGTAAGTAAAACACAGCCACATGGTAACAATCCACCTCTCCATACACTGGAATGTTTTCTGGTGAAACTATGCCACTTGAGATTTTATAGACATATATATATACATATATATACACACATATATATGTGTATATGTATATATATATATAATCTATTGTTTTTGCAAAGTTCAATGTGTAAAAAGAACCATTTTAAAAATTTATTTTTTGAGGTGCAAGCATTCGTTTACCGTATATATTTCTGTATACTCACATGCCTTGAGCCCTAGGGTTCTCCAAGGATAATGGCTAGGGTGCCTGTGTGGGAAGGGTTTTACAAACGTGGAATCCCTTGCCTTTAGTGTGAATGGTGTTCTCAGTAAGCTACCATGGTACCTCCTAGAATGGATTCTAGAATACCCTATTATCATTTGCCCTTCTATTTTTTAGCTGATATTTGTACTGATGAACTGCTTAGGGAGTGCCATGCAAATCTGATGATGCCTGAGCATTTCTTGTGAGAGTTTAAAGGTGGTCCTCCTGCCAGCACCAAACAGTGCTCAGATTTGAGAGAGAGAGGGAGCCATCAAAGTCTGTGCATCCCAGTGTCCCAGATCGACAGCGAACCAGACCCAAAGAATCCATGAGAGATGTTTTGTCTTTAGGTAAAGATCGTTGGGGACAAAAATCCTCTATTATTTTACTGGTCTCTCTCCATATGGTAAGAGAACCTACTTTTTCTTAATTTTACAACATAATAAAGAAAGATTTTGGGGAGAAAGAATAGGAAGACAAAGAAAGGGGTATTTTACACATACCACTGGGTGTATCATTAGCTGGCCTTTTGTCCAAAGAAAGGGTCACCTTTAAGATCTGATGGAAGGTATGTTAGTGTGGCTTTATTGCATCGCTAACTCTCCCAAAGACTAAGATATGGGAAAAGTTTGTATGTGTGGGGACAGCAGGACCAATACTCTGAATGTTTTTTTATTAAATTTTTGAAGTATAGTTTAAGGAAGGGAACGTTAGAATTTTACAAACAAAAACTTCCTAATAGGCGACGTTTTTCTTCTTTTCAATGTTGGGAAGTTTTACGTTAATTTAACTTTCAGATATTGATCATTTAAGATTAAATAAGTATCCCAATAAGAAGACAAACTAGATTTGTGTTTGAGCTAAATTCTAAAACTTATATAGAAAAATAAACAAGAATACCTAGAAAATACTGAAAGAATAATGGGGAAGGTGAAACTAGGCTTATCATTAAAATATATTATAAAGCAATATTAATTAAAAGAGCATGATTAGGCAGACAGAGTAATACAACAGAATAGAAAGAGTAAAAATAGAATTAAATTTAAGGGAATTTGGTATATGATGAAGGTGACCTTTATAATCATAAGGAAAATGATAAGTCAAAAACTTATGGGACAACTGGGTAGCCAACAAAAAACTAAAGTTGGATTCTGACCTCACACTTCACATTCAATCAAATAAAGCAAAACCAGATGAGTCACAGATATAAATATAAAAAAATGAAACCATAAAATACTAAAAGAAGTTCTGAGAGTTTAAAATTTTTTATAATTTTGTAATGGGAAAGTCATGATCTGTATGACATAAAATCTAGAAGCCATAAAAAAAAGATGAATTTGACTACATAAAATCAGTGTATTTCTGTATAGCATAAACAAAGTGAAAAGATATATGACAACCTGGAAAAAATATTTGCCACTTTTGCTACAGATACAGGTCTATTTCTTTAATATATAGTGAACTCCTACAAATCAATAAGAAAAGACCACCAGCCCAATAGAAAAATGGGCAAAAATATGGAGAGTTTACAGAAAAAAATACAAATGGCTCCTAAGTAAATAAATCTGTACCAAAAATATGATCAGACTCATTTGTGATATGGAAAATACAAACTAAAACTACCATGAGATAGATTTTGCACCATCATATTGGCAAAATTCAAGAAGTTTGATAACACATTGTCTTGGTAAGAGTGTAGAAGGAGAGGCACCTCAGCCATTGCTGGTAGAAATATAAATTGGTTCAGACTCCACAGAGAGAAAGTTGGCAATACCTATCAAAATTTCAAATTGCCCATATGCCAAATGCCCACTAATTCCACTTCCAGGTGTTTGTCCTACGAATAAAGTATGAAGATGATGCATTTACAAAGATATTTATTGCACTTTGTTTACAATAGCAAATTATTAGAAACAACATCAGTGTTCATAAATAATTAATAATTAATTATTGATTAAATAATTTATTCTACATCTTTAAGATCTAATACTCTGCAGCCATCAAAACGAATGTGATAGCTGCTATATGGACACTGAAAAGGAGTGACCTCAAAAATATATTAAGTGTAAGAAAACAAGGTATGGAGCAGGATAGACACTGTTCATGTATGTGTATACATGCATATACACACACACATACATGTATATGTATACATCCATATATGTATTATACATCAATTATATCTCAATAAAAGAAAAAACCAAAAACACTATTTCTGCTTTTGTATAGACTGTTTTTGGATGAAATTGGTTAATAGTGGTTGCCCTGAGGGAGAGGACCTGGGTGACCTGGGGACAGGAGTGTGAGGGAGGACCACTTTTCTCTAATACTTTTGTGCCTTTTGGACCTTTTGAATTCTGTTCACTGGGCATGTATAAACTATTTAACAATAAAATATTCTACTTAAAAGTGTAACCCTGGAGGGGTGGGATAGGGAGGGTGGGAGGGAGACGCAAGAGTGAGGGGATATGGGGATATATGTACATGTATAGCTGATTCACTTTGTTATAAAGCAGAAACTAACACACCATTGTAAAGCAATTATACTGCAATAAAGATGTTAAAAAAAAAAGTGTAACATGAACTGATAAAGGAACTAGCAACTTTTGATCATGTGTTAGAATTACTCAATAGCAAGTCATTTCATTGTTAATAAAGTAAGCTTACGAGTACAAGGCTAAAAAAGAGAAATTATTATTTCATAAAGATCAAAATAAAATAGTGCTTTGCCACCATGATTCAAAAATTATCTCAGCACCTTAATGCACGCTGTGCTAATGTGTGTAAATCCCTAAAAAAGAGAAATTATTATTTCATAAAGATCAAAATAAAATAGTGCTTTGCCACCATGATTCAAAAATTATCTCAGCACCTTAATGCACGCTGTGCTAATGTGTGTAAATCCCCTCCCTCCATCCACATTCCAATAAGGGCCGACTACCTCATTGATCCTAAACATTTCCTCTGAAAAGCGATCAATGTCCCCTGCCTGGACATTAAACAGATTTTGAAAAACTCTTCAATCCGTATCAGTCTCATATCCTTATTTAGTTCCTCAAATTTGCCCTCAGCTGGGAATCGTGCAGGCGACTGTGATTCTGTTGTGTTCACCACTCATTTGAAGGGCCCCATCCATCATCATTTCTAGGCCTTTTCTGATGCAATGTAGCTTGTTCTTTGTCTTTCTTAAAAACTGAATGGCTGTTAAATTATCCATTTATCTTCCTTCAGATTTTCTGTTCAGTTTCTCAGACCCTCTCAGGGCTGTCTTTTCTACCTTGTTTGCTGACTTTTCATTCCATTTCCCTTGTTCTTAGAGGCATCTTGGTTCACCATGCTGTCCTTCAAAACAAACTCCCTGCTTCCATCTGCTTTCTGTGTGTTTGAAATCTGCATCACTACTCAGATAGATTTCCTTTTTAAACTCTGTCCCTTCGGGATAGCTTTGAACACTTGGAGACAATATGCTTCAACATGTAGGTGGCAGAGTTCTTGGGACAAACCCTACACTGGAGGTCAAAAGTCTTGGTTTCTAAACCTAGCTTTGCCACCGTCAAGCCGGGTCACAGGTGACCTTTCAAGGTTTCACTTCCCTCATCTACAGATGATCTGCAAACTCACTGTTAGATGAACATTCTAGTATTACAATAGCGTGTTGCTTCTGTTTCAGGGGACCTGATAAGGACCTGAGGTTTGTATAACATTAATGCCTGCTCACACATCATCTCAGGGGGCAGTAATGTCCTATCGGTTAGAAGCCCAGATTTGAAGGCAGAAAAAAAAAAAAATCTAAGCTCTGTCACTTAATATCTGTGTATTCTTGGGCAAATTACAGAAACTCTCTAGCTTCAGTTTTCACATCTGAAAAGGGGGATGATAGTAGTATCTAACTTGATATTGCTAAGAGAATTAAATCAGATAATGCTTGGAAAGTCAGTCTGGTGCCTGGCACATAAGAAGTGCTCAGGAAATTTTGTTATAGACGCACTACACCTTAGTGAGAACAGCAGTTCAGCTATTTACTATCCAAACTTCCAACAGAGGCTACTGAAGCTTAGAGATGATATTAATGGTAATAACAAGAATAATGACTCACATGTATGGAGGGCTTTAGCATGTAATGTTTACTTTTCCCAAAGCATTTCCACATACTCTATCTCCCTTGGTTCAGACTCTTGGAAAGGCTGATATTAACTATCATCAATTCTACTTGCTCCAAGAAGAAAGTCACTTTAAGGCCAAAGGCGTTAAAAAAGCAGCAGAGTGGAGTTATTTTCATTCAAGCCTTCAAGCCAGTGGTGATCACCATGAAAAGAAAGCTGAGGATAAGGAGCTGTAGGTTTTACTAGTAAGGAGGGGGGACCTGGAAGAGGACCCTTATAAAAACGCTCAGCCCTTATTGCATCATTTTAGGTCTCTTTTCTCTTTCCCTCTGCCTTCTTCTTCTTTGTATGTCTCTTTGCTCTCTTTCTCCTGTCATATTTAGATTTTCAGCTGTTCACACCACCTGTAGCACTAAGATCATAGGTGACATGTTAAGTCAGGGGCTTGGAGAATCATTCTTTTCCTGTTATTTTATGGTTCTCTAGCTTAACCCTCCCTTTGCTGGTGGGAGACATTCACATGCTGAAACTCCCCCTAATTCACTGAGGCGATTCTGAGCGGCAAGTATAACATCCCTAGTCTCTCAGCCATGAACTAAAGACAGAAATGCTAAAGCCCACGACAGGGCAGCTCAAGAATGGTAGGTTATTTCAGGGCATGCTGAAGGCACGCGATGCCGAGGGAACACAAGACCTTCCTAGCAGCTTTGTGATAGCCCAGTCCTTCCCTATTCTCTTGCTACACTAGCTATGCTGCTGATAGAGGCAGCCCTGGGGGTCTCACGGCAGCTGAGTAACAAGCTAGAGACCCCTGCTCTAGCCTGGTGAGGGCAGAGGTTCGGGGCACCCAGTGTGTGCGGGGCATTGAGGCTGACAGAGACAGGGAATGCAAACAAGAATGATGTGCAATAAAGGAAAATGCAATGGGTCCCGGAGGCTGGGATATCTACCTCCTGGGCGCAAACACAGGTTTTACAAGGAGCTCCTCCTGCAAGCGGATGCCTCCAGTCAGAGTAGGATTCGCGGGAGGGAAGAGGAAAGGGTAGGCCGGGCAGAGGCAGCTGTGTGAGCAAAGGCTCGGGGCGTGGAATATGAGAGGGGAAGCCACCTGGGAAAGGCTAGTGGCTGGGAAGGTGGAGAGCAGAGGGTACAAGGCGAGGAGGGAGAGGAGGCGAGCACGGGCAGGTCCAGTGCGCCAGCTTAGACTTCTTCTCTGATGGGAAGGGAGAGTCTGAAGGACCCACAGCCAGATTTGCTTTAGGAAGGTAACACTGGTGTTTTGGTGGAGGATGGAATTGAGGGGGTGAAGGGGGGCGCTGCCGAGCATGACGAGGGTCTGAGTGGAGGCCGCTGGCCATGGGAGCAGAGTCAGGAGAGCGCAGTACAGGAGGACCCACAGGAGGGAGAAAATCATGACAGGGCAAGTAGAAAATCCTAGAGGCTTTGGTCCTATGTTATAGCACATTTGTCTTTTTGATGACATTAGAGGCTTTCTGAAGTTGTCTTTTGTTTTTTGCATTTCCTGTATGCTCTGAATTCATTTTCCTTCAGTGTTTTGATTTGCTTCCTTTCCTTCACATTGGAGGCTTTCCTCAAACATACTGTGGCCCTTATCTGGTAGCATATATTTACGTGCAAGGCACTGAAAGACTTATTCTGGGCAGTGTATAAAGTGGGGTAGGGGAGCGGGAGAGGCTCTGCTTGTCGCTGGGGGCGCGTCCTGCAGGGAGCTGACGCTTTCACTGAGGGAGTCCCAAGTGCAAGTACATGCAGATCTTTCTTCTGAAGCTGTTCTCTTTCCCTCAAGAGGAATCCCACTTTTCTGCTCCTGGGACTACCTGGCTGCTGGCACCCTGAGTGCAAAGTAGGGGGGTGTCCTGGGGTCCAGCCAGTCATTCCACAGACTTTTAATTTCCGCCATGAGTTCTCCCAGTTAGCGCTCCGAGAGAAGAGCTCTCTGGTCTCCTGATTTGGCAGCCGTTGCAAAGGCCGTTTACCTGGCTGTATGGATAGCGGGAGATTCCTGAGACCCTTTTTACCAACTTCCAACCTTTCCTCTTGTTTCCAGGCTCAAGCCTCAACCTCATTATTATGGATCGAATTATGACACACACCCTCCAGTCAAAAAAAAAAAAAGAGATATGCTGAATTCCTAACCTTTGTACCTGGGAACGTGACCTTATTTGGCAATAGGGTCTTTGCAAATGTTATCCAGTTAAGATGAAGTCATATTGCATTAGGGCGGGACCTAAATCCAAAGGCTGGTCTCCTTATAAAAGAAGGCCATGTGAAGACACAGAAACACAGAGACACAGGGCAGAATGTCATGTGAAGACAGAGGTGGAGATTGGAGGGATTCAGCTACATGCCAAGGAACGCCAAGGGCTCCTGGCAACCACCAGAAACCAGGAGAGAGGCGTGGAATGGATTCTCTTGCAGAGCCTCCAGAAAGAACCAGCTCTTCTGACACCTTGATTTCTGACTTCTAGTCTCCAGAACTGTGAGAGAATAGATTTCTGTTGTTTTAAGCCACCCAGTTTCTTGTATTTTGCTAGGCAGCTGTAGGAAATTAATAGACCCCCTCTTGGCTGAACTTGGACCCTTAAAGTCCTGAACCTGTTCCTTCTGAAAGACAGATCAGCTCTCTTCCTGTTATGTCCCCTTCTGCAGACATCCTGGGACATAACTTCCTTTCCAGCCTCCAATATTTGAGGATATCTTATGCCCTCTCACATTCTGTTGTCCTTGAGAGTTTATATCTCTTTTTAAAGAAATGCAACGTTATTATTTCTAATCACACTTAATAGCATTAAATAACCAATAAAATATTGAACAAAGGTACTCATTTTAGAATTATGTCACTTAGCAAAAACAACAACAACAAAACAACCAAAAAAAGTAGGCAATGACTGAATAAATTATGACAAGTCACTGTTTGGAATACTAGGCTGCCGTTTCAAAGGACAATATGAAAATTATGTTAAGGAAGCATGTTTTGAACTTTATCTTAAGTGGCCAAAGCAGAATACACTGGTGTACCTGGATGAAAATGTGTTTGCATGTGGACAACAGTATGAAGGGTCATCACAGGAAAAAGAGAATGTGAGTCTTTCCTTGTACCCACACTCTGCTCTTGACGATTTAGGTATGCTCTGAGGCCATATATGTTTTCTCTCCTGTACTCCTCATTTCCTTCCCGGTCCTCAATCACATGTTGTTAATACCCTTACTTACAAACTGTTCAAGGCATTGTAGGCTTTTTCTATCATGCTCCTTAAAATTCTTCCAGCCTCTTCCCATTTCCTAAGAAAGTTTATGTCTTTAAAAAATTCCTATATTATTTTATTAATGGAATTCTCAGAGGATGTGGAATAAATTATGGAGGTCAACCCACCATCTTTTATTGGCAACATCAACTCAGTTACAGGTGAAAGTGTTTGGTCAAGGACAATTTGACATAAAGTCTTTCTTTTTTTTTTTTTTTTTTTTTTTTTAAATTTATTTATTTATTTATTTATTTTTGGCTGTGTTGGGTCTTCGTTGCTGCACGCGGGCTTTCTCTAGTTGCGGCGAGCGGGGGCTACTCTTCGTTGCGGTGCGCGGGCTTCTCATTGCAGTGGCTTCTCTCGTTGTGGGGCATGGGCTCTAGGCGCGCAACCTTCAGTAGTTGCAGCACGCGGGCTCAGTAGTTGTGGCACACGTGCTTAGTTGCTCCGCGGCATGTGGGATCTTCCCGGACCAGGGATCAAACCCGTGTCCCCTGCATTGGCAGGCGGATTCTCAACCACTGTGCCACCAGGGAAGCCCTGACATAAAGTCTTTCTGAGAAAGTATTTCTCTGGTAACCAGTTGAACAGAACCTACATTAGCCCATTCAGTGCTCTAGGAATTACTCTCCCTGGAATCTCTACTCAGATCCCTGTATCCTCCCCTATGAAGAATTCAGAGTTTTACTTTGTAAATGGGAGGTTTAAAGAGGTAGAGCATTGCCCCGGACTAATGGAATGGCCTTTCACTTCCTCAGGGCAGTGCAGTGGGAAAAAGCAGCAAAGTAAGGCTGAGAAGACTTGGCTTCGAAATTCTGGCTCTGCTGTGTATTAACTGCTTCCCTCTGGTTAAGTCCATTCGCTTCTGTAGGTTTCAGTTTCCTCATTTATAAAACTTAGACTATTAGACATTATAGGATTCAGAATGAAGTATTTTCTTCCTTCACAGAGTTAGGGTAAAATTACATTGTGCATGTAAAAGCGCTTTGTATTCTTATGGGCTTTAATACTGAACTTCTTTTCCAAAAACTCAGTCGGATAGAAGTCTTTAACTTCGTTTTAGACTCTGGCTACCAGACTCAACAGCTGGGCTGCCATGTTCATTGTACATGAGGTTGAGAGCCTGGCTCCGTCTGATCACATCTGCTTGCTAAGATGGGGCAATGTGCCTCGAGTGATTTATTTAATATTTTTACGGCTGCAGCTCTGATAACGAAATATAAGAAGAGTGAGAGCTGAGGATCCAGATATTGCCTCCTTGAATTCTCTTAGGAGACATTTTGAATAATACAGAGGATTCTGTTTGGCAATAGCGTAATAAGAATGCTTTACGTTTATCTCATGCCTCACTTCCCAGCAGCAAAAACAATGCTGACACTTCAAATGAACTTTAAATTGCAGAGATTTTGGAGAGGCACTTAGAATGCAGAGAACAGTCTTTAAAAGAGGACTTGATTCATTTCCTAGCGAAAAATGCAAGTTTTCTTCTCTTTCTCCCTCTTTCCCTCCCTCCTTCCCTCCCTTCTTCCCCCCCATTCCTCCCTCCCTCTCTCCCTCCTTCCCTCCCTTCCTTTCTTCCTTCTTTCCTTTTTCTTCTTTAGAGAGTCACAGAAGAGAGGGCCATGAAGAAGACGTAAATCCACGTTTAAAATACGCTTTCTTGAGGAACTGGAAAATAACTTAAGATGACATTCCAAGCCTTGTATGGACTTGCGGTTAAGTGATTTTTAGCTTCGTGATTTCAAAGCATAAACACTTTTAAAAAGAGTTATTTATGTTGGTCAGCTGGATAGGGAGAAGTAGATCTTATCTTAAATTCTACCCTCAAAAGCCTTATTAGGGGACTTCCCTGGTGGCGCAGTGGTTAAGAATCTGCCTGCCAATGCAGGGGACACGGGTTTGAGCCCTGGTCCGGGAAGATCCCACATGCCGCGGAGCAACTAAGCCCGTGCGCCACAACTACTGAGCCTGTGCACTAGAGCCCGTGAGCCACAACTACTGAAGCCCATGTGCTGCAGCTACTGAGCCCGCGTGATGCATCTACTGAAGCCTGCGTGCCTAGAGCCTATGCTCCGCAACAAGAGAAGCCACTGCAGCACAACAAAAGAGTAGACCCCGCTCACCACAACTAGAGAAAGCCCACGCGCAGCAACGAAGACCCAACGTCCCCCACCCCCCGAAAAAAAAAAAGCCTTATTAGGGAGTATATTGTAATTTTTTTTTACCTGATTCCAGTGTTTAAATATAGATTCATGATGGCAGTTTTGAGCTCATAAAATGCATATGAATAGAAATTAAGTCCTACTGTATACAGAACAGGTTTTTAAAAGCTGCATGAAATAAATCAAAGTCCATTTTATTTACAAGAAAATGTACACAGAGCTGGTTGGTTTATCAAGTCAAAGTCATTTTTTGGAGGTGGAAAACTTTCTCCAAATCAAACAGCCTGGCATGTCAGGTATTCAGGAAGAACTCTGAGATGTAGCCAAGGGTGTGAAATGCCTTCACCAGCCACATACCATGCTTGATGCAGGAAGCGACATGAACTTTAATGTTCTTCTCTTAATGAGCCCTCTGGGCTATTCAGCACTTCACCCTACAGAGCACATTGTTATTTCGTGTTTGTATTGATAACTGTTAGGCACTGAAGGGTCTGAAAAGTCTTCTAAGTCAAAGGACAATTATATTTTAATCATGATAATTTAGTGTTTTATATAATATATATTTCTTGAAATCTGTGTATATGTGCTAGCTCTCCCTATCAACTTGAATATTAAAATAATTAGAAGACTATATTTTCTGCCAATGCTGGAAAAAAGAAAATTTCATGTATTTCCCAGTTGAAAAAGTCAAAGCCCTGAAAAATTCATGGCTATAAACTGGTCTTTTTATGTTAGAATTAAGGACCAATTCAACCATGATGAGAATTAAACCACTTTCTAAGAAGATATCATAGGCCATATACTTCAGATTATGGGCAGGAATATAACAGTGCACACTCTGATGAAAGGTTTTATATATTTACAGATGATAATTTAAAATGACATTATAACCCTACTTCGTACATTCCACTGCTTATTAATTCTGTGTCCTGTGTCTCATCATTCACTCTTCTGTTTCTTCACTCGTTTATTCAACAAACAGCAGTTTGAATATACTTAGGCACCATTCTGGGTACCAAGAATATGATGGTCCCAAGAAACTAGTCTAACAGGGAAGAAAGACAGAAAAGACAGACAGAAAGATGACCACAATACAGAGTGTTGCGTGTGTTTATGAAGAGATAGGTAGGGCTTCCCTGGTGGCGCAGTGGTTGAGAGTCCGCCTGCCGATGCAGGGGACGCGGGTTCGTGCCCCGGTCCGGGAAGATCCCACATGCCGCGGAGCGGCTGGGCCCGTG
>NC_041215.1:82755621-82768759 GCF_002837175.3 Physeter macrocephalus
AGAAAAAAAAAAAAAAAAAAAAGAGATAGAGTAGAAATGCTGAGGAGGAGTAAAGGTTTTACAGAGGAGGTGACAGTTTGAGCTGCCCTCTTCCAGGCAGGTAGAAGAGGGAGGGAGGTATAAGCAAAGGCAAAATGGACAAAAGGGTTCGTAAGTCCTGTGCTTTGGGGCAAATGGCGCATGGGTAACAGGAGATGAGGCCAAGAGGCAGGGGACCTCAGAATGAGAGGGCTAACCCCAGGAATCTGGAAGGTATCTTATAGATTGTGGTAGTAACCTGAGGTTTTTAAGCAGGAGGATACCATGATCTGATATTTTTTTTAAAAAGGAAGATCATTTTGGCAAAAGTTTGGAAGACAGGGTATAAACTACATAAAACTGACACTTTTGAATGTTTATATTTCTCTTCTATTTGTATTTGACTAATAGTACATAGAAAATTTTTTTTTTTTTTTTTTTTTGGTGGTATGCGGGCCTCTCACTGTTGTGGCCTCTCCCTTTGCGGAGCACAGGCTCCGGACGCGCAGGCTCAGCGGCCATGGCTCACGGGCCCAGCCGCTCCGCGGCACGTGGGCTCTTCCCGGACCGGGGCACGAACCCGCGTCCCCTGCATCCGCAGGTGGATTCTCAACCACTGCGCCACCAGGGAAGCCCTATAGAAAATTTTGAACAGGTTTTACTATCAGCACTCAGATTTGGGTATAGCATATGTAACAAGGACAATAATTTGAAAATATTAAACTAATGTATTTTCGTTCTGCTTGAATCGTGTTGCCCGTGGCTTCCCACCCATTAGCTCAGTAGGCTTTCCTCCCCCAGGCAAGTGGTGGTTCCCAGTTAGAAACAGCGAACTATCATCACCTAGCTTTCAGAGACAATAACTCTCAATGCCAGCTCTGCGTGGTGAGAAAGGGATTTCTAAATTCCAGAACTCTATCTCTTAGGAGCCGAGCCTGGCTAGGTCAAATCATCAGGTCTGAGTACAAAGTTCTGGAGTGGGGAGCACAGAGGAGGCTATATAAGGAGAGTTCCCATTAAACTAGGAAAAGGAAATTCAAAAACTTTCCACTCTGGGTGTTAGAGAAAGGGGAGGAGGAGGAGGGAGAGAGAAGAGGAGAGAAAGAGGCAGGAGAGAGAGAGACAGAAAGGGAATGAGGGGGGGAGAATGAGATCAGAAGTGAGTGTCCTGGCTCTGTGTTCCCTGGGGGTCGAACCCTGGGGGTGAGGGGAGGGATTGTCTCTTGAATCACAGAGCCTAATTCAGGAAAATGACAGAACTTTCCTAGAACGAGTTGGCACTACCCAGGCGGCATATTAGAAAGAACCGAGGAAGCTCTTGTGTGCACGGCAGGGTGAAGAGAAAGTAGCTGGGGGTTCACGCGTGCCCCGCAGGCTGAGCGATGGCAGAGAACCAGCTGAGCAGGAAGCTGGTGGCGGCTTGCCATGGTCTGTATGGACCAGGGTCTGCAGCAGCCAGAGCCAGTGGTCAGGCCCTCCACGAAGTGCTCACTGCACCCACCCCACAGTCCCAGAGGCCAGCTCGGCATCACGCCCAGAGCCTTGACCCCAGAGGCTGCAGGTGCACTCGGTCCCTCACCCCCCAGTCACCGAACCCTTACAAAGATAGGTGAGCTCTCCTGGCACCTGGATGTCAGCTGGGGAGAAGAAATGGTTCTGACTGGGAACAATTCACATTTTAGTCTTCCCAAGGACTTGTTTTAACCGGAAGGAATTGAGATACTTTAATTGTCAAGTTTAAGTACCAGTCCCTGAACACCACCCACCCACCCCGCCGCCCATCACCAGGAAAAGGTGGAGCCAGATAAATATAAATTATAGAGAATATAGGAAGTTATTTTCTTCCCTCTCTCCCCCTTCCTTCCCTCCCTCCCACCCTCCCTTTCTTTCTTTCTTCTTGAGTTTTTCAAGTTATATATGATGTCATTCCATATATGTCCCCCCTTTGTAGGACAAATAAGAAATCAGCCTCAACTATTTCTTTCTCTCATTCACAGGAATACTAAAAGTCATACAGAAAACATTTACAGGAAACTGATGTGGGTGGTGTCCTACTTTTTTTTTTAAGTATGGGATGAAATTGTTTCCCTCTCTAACCACATTCCATTCCTTGTAGGTTTTTAAGAGGAGATGATGTTATAGTCTAACTAGTCACTCTGTAGCTCACTACTTTTTCTTTTTTGAAAAAAATTGAACACAAGGCATGAGCCATCTGGGGAACATTGAGTTGTTTTTGAAGTACATTTGTTGGTATCCAGAAAAATTGTCTTGGAGTACCACCTTACTTCCTCTTTTCCAGTTTATCAATTCTAACCCCCAGTTTCTACAACTTCAACTATATTTTAAATATTTTTTTTCCTCCCTTCTTTTCAGAGAGCATATTAAAAAAAATTCTTTTTAAGTCTTAATTGAATTTGCTCTTCTGTTTTATGTTTTGGTTTTTTGGTCGCAAGGCATGTGGGATCTTAGCTCCCCAACCAGGGATCAAACCCACACCCCCTGCATTGGAAGGCGAAGTCTTAACCACTGGACCGCTGGGGAAGTCCCCAGAGAGCATACTAATAACTGCATCAGGTGGAATGCATTTTCCAAAACAACCATTAGAGCTGAAGGCAGAAAAAAAGTCAAAAATCACTGTTATCATAACTTCAGAGGCCCTGCCTGTTGCAGAAACCCCATGACATTTTTATAAAGAGAAAACACTCTTGCCGAACTCTTCTTTTAATGGAGAGAGAGAATTATTCCAGCTAGATCCTGTCCAAGTCAAGCCGTTTTCATTATCTGTCAAACACTCCAAAATCAAGAGCCAGTTTGGGATGAGCTGAAAATCTGATTATGTTCATAATAAAAATTAAATCCCTCAATCCTTAACCAACAGAAGATTTATAATGATTTATAGGGTATCATTGAAATTCTAGGTGCACTGAGGTTTGAGTTGAGAATGAAAATAAAGGGCAAAAACTTCGCCCGCTATTGCAAAGAGAGGCTCAGTGTGACGCTGCCACATCAGGTTTTCTGTTTATCCCTAAGGCTGGTGCAGCAGTGACTTCAAAGTTTGATGGTGCCTGGGTTTTTCTTGTTTTTTTCTTCGTTCTTTCTTTTTGTTTTTTCTTCCTCCAAAGATGTTGAGCAGCAGGCTAATGGATCCCCAGTGGGGTGCGAATACAGCAGAAAGCACAGGAATCAGATGTCAACGTATTCCTCGGAGATACCCTGCTAGGACGGAGCTAACTAGGGTTTTAGTCTTCTCTTGGGGGAACACGCTTTGATGGTTCCCTGCCCACTCTTGGCTTCCTATATGTTTCCTGATTAAAATGCTGTCACAGATAAATCATGACTTCTGCCTGTTAGGACAATTTTCCTTTTTTTTTTTTTTAAGGAAAAGTTTGGAATCATAAGCTTAAAAAGATGAGCAAGTTCTGGAGAATTTTATACTCACATATAAACATATGTATATAAGCATGTCACATCTCCCTACTATAGAATCATCCATGGGTGTGGGACTGTTCTCTGCATGTTCTTTCCCTACCCATTATTTTATTAGATATATCTATATATTTTCTGCCAGTCACTTTCAGTCAATTGCTAGATTGCTTAGGAAACTTCTTATTGAATAGATTTCGGGGGTTTGGGGGGTTCTCCTTGTTTGTCCTCAACACAGGCACAGATTGGAAATTGAAGCTGTCCCAGAGGTAAGAGTTTTGATTTTAAGTGTAATAGGCATCCAAAATGTACTGGTGTACTTTTTGTGAGTTCCCACCTATAAATATCCCTTCAGGCACCAGAGTATTGATAATCTACCCTTTGCTTGGAGGAGAGACAAAACTCAGCAAACTGGAGCGAAAGTGGAAAGAGCTTGATGTACTTTGACCAAGCACAACCCTCTCAAAACCGTGAAGTGAAACCGATTTACCCAGTGAAAGTCAAAGAAGTCAAAAAGCTGCACTGAAACCATATCTGCATCTACTGCCCGGCTGCCCCTCCGCCCTCGCCTCCACAAGCCCCGTCCTGTCCCAGGCTGCACCCAGAAGCCTCAGGCACACAGTGCCTTTGTTTGGTCTCTGCCTTTGCTGGACCGCATCTCTCCACACTGCTCCTACTGCAAGGGGGGGTCCTCATCGTGATGTACGTATCATTTTGCTTCAGGCTCTACATGAGGCTTCTTGCCACCCAAACCTGCCCCGCCTTGGGGTCAGCAGGGCCCTGGCCATTACGAGGACATCTCTTGGTCTCATAGCTACTGTTCTGTATCCTTTTGCCCTCTGCCCAGACTGACTCAGCAAAGCCACGTTGGATTCTTCTGTTCCGTAACGCAGACTATGTCATCTCTCACAGTCTGGGATTTGTGCCATCTGCATACTTTCCCGTTTGCCTCTATCCTCTCAGACTCCTTATCACTGCACTTTCACATTAAAAACCCCAAATTGACCTCTCAGCAACAACCTGAGTTCCTGCAGACATTTTGACCTTTGACCAGTGTCATAGCAGGGACCTTCCTTGCTTCGTGAGTCATTTCCTCAAGATTTTGTGTCTCCGCACTCATGGTGATTCCTGCCCACTGACGGATTCCATTACCTTTCTGGAGCATCAACAGTTAATGTGAGATTAAATAATCTCACCTTAACTCTCACGGTTAAATAATAAAAACCACCCAACTGCTTGAGATGGGACAAAATGAGAACTCTCAAGGGGCATACTTAAAGTCACTCTGCAAGGTTTCAGTCTGAGGGCTTTTTGAAATGTTGGTTTCAAAATTATATATTATATATATATATATATATATATATAAATTATAAAGCATTATAAAGAATTTATAGGGCTTCCCTGGTGGCGCAGTGGTTGCGCGTCCGCCTGCCGATGCAGGGGAACCGGGTTCGCGCCCCGGTATGGGAGGATCCCGCGTGCCGCGGAGCGGCTGGGCCCGTGGGCCATGGCCGCTGGGCCTGCGCGTCCGGAGCCTGTGCTCCGCAACGGGAGGGGCCACAGCAGAGAGAGGCCCGCATACCACAAAAAAAAAAAAAAAAAAAAAAAAAAGAATTTATAAATGAAATCCATGAGATTAAAAAAATAAGTGATGATAAGGAATTTTTAAAAAGAGCATGATTTTCATGCTTTGTTCACTGAGAAGATCCAGCAGCAGGTATGAATATGAACTTTTATAAACAGCTCCTTCCGCATTCCTCTTTAAATGCCATGACTTCCCCAGTTAAATAAGAAAAGATTGTAGGACAATATCCAGCAGAGGTGCAGTGAGGCAGTAGAAAGGCCATTACATCAAAACCAAGGCCACAGATGAGTAGGACAAAGCGAATTTGGTGGGAGTGTCACTTAAGCTTTCTATATGTCAGTTTCCTGTGGATAAAAATAGCAGGTGTATCTAACATCACAGATAGGGAGTAAAGTAAAACAGATGTGAAAAATCAGGAATGATAATATGATGGGTTAATGTTACTCCTTAAATTCTGGAAGCTGCTATTTTCATTTGAAATTCAAGTAACTTTCTTTTTAACCTGAAGATTTCAAAGTATTTAATGGGAAGTATAAAAGTAAGCCCAAATGATTGTGAACCAGTAATGAAACACTTAAATTAACATGGAAAAGCACACGAGAGTCCTTTCCAGCATTTACTGTAACTAATCACATATGAAGGGTGTGTGGAGTTGGGTTCATTCCAAAGTAGCTTTTCAGACTAATACCAAAAATTTATCAGCCCCACAAATACATGTCTTCATCCTCCTAAGCTTTACCCACAGTAAAAGGAATTTATTAATTTCACGAATTCATCTCATTTATGGCCTAAGTGTGCACAGGAAAGTGAATAATGTTAAAAAATAATTCAACATGGGTGGTCAAGGTCAATTTAGCAAAGCAAGGTATACCTGACACAACAGCAACGGGCCTTACACACGGGGACCCAGCTTATTCAGAGACACCAGAGGAGCAAGGACGGGAGACGCAGATGGGAGAAAAGAGAGTTGAGGATCCTCTTATAATATCGTAGACATCATTCTTGATTTTTCATCCAATCTTTCATTATTAAATAAAAGAGCATTATGTCCCATGTATAACTAAAATAATCTATTCTAGATTCTTTTAAAGCTTTACTTGTCTGATTTTATGCTGTCATGTATTTAATGGATAATATAATACAAATAAGAACTTACCTTTGTTGCTTATAGTCATTAAAAATTACATTTCCATCTTCAAGACAGTATTCTAGGTTTTTTTATTTTTTACTTTTATTTTTTTTAGAGTAATGTGACAGGGCTCAGCAGTCCCTAAAAGTGCTGAAAGCGAAGTGGTAGATAAGCCTGAAACTTAATGGTTGTGAGGTCCTTAAAAAACAATACTGTGTTTTTAATGGAGTTAGAGTGAGAAATGAAGCCGTTTTGCTTTCTCTGCATGTCTTTCTCACTTTGAAGTTAAAAAAGCAGCTCAGTCTGATTGAGGTAGGTAGGGGGTAAAGAACTGGCCAGGTTTTACACATGAAAGCAAATAACTTAGAAGCAGAATTAAAAGCCAATGCACACTAAACTGTGAGTGTTAACCCATGTCAGCCCTAATTCTACTCAAAAAGTGGAGTGTGAACATTCAAAGCTGATGACACTAGTCTCCTTGCCAGGAGCAGGGTCCCAAACTCACGCAGCAGGGCTGGAAACAGGGAGTGCACCTTGCTCAGGGTTCAGTGGTTGCCGTTTGTCGTGCATCTCAGACAGAGGCGGATGTTTAAGATGGAAGGGGCTTTTCAAAACCCTGTGGCCCAGACCATGGGGTCAGAGCAGAAAACCATGTTTCATGGAACTCTCATGTCTAACATGATATTAATAAAAGTAAAAGAAAAACGTAAAAAAACGGAATGAGATTTCTATGGTCAAATGTTTGAGAAATTCAGAATTAATCAAGGTTAAACGTGTTTCTTTTCCAAAGGACTTCTCCGAGACGTCAGTATTTTAATGTGCAGGAGAGGTTCCCTAATTACTGGGCCTGAGAGCTTTTTCTGAAAAGTTATGGGTGGATACTTATGTCCCATGGGGCACAGTTTGGGAAATACTGAGATAAAATATTACTATCCTTGGTTTACAGATGAGGGAGTTGAGGCCCAAGAAGAACTCGGGTCTCCGGCCTCCGAGTACCAAATCTTCCCAGGGGACCGATCAGAAATCTGAGAAAAGATAAACGGCAACCTTTTTTGGCAACACACATACCCTGGAAGGGTGTCCTAAAACTAATATTTCTGAAAGTGCGGTATACACATTCTTCTTTCCTGGCTCAGTCAGGATACACAGACCCTCCCAAGTCATGATTACCTGATACAAAGGCATACAGATGCTGTCGATCCACTCCAATTGCAACCGAGGCAGCTCATCCTTCCGGTTCCGATCAAAAATAGCCTAGAATGGGGGAGGAGAACCTTGCTTTATTACACTGGAGTCTTTTACAGGCGCTTTGTCAAACACTTTGTCACAATGATCCGATTTTTACCAACTGAACACTTCACAAACCACAATCAATCTTTACACATACTTTCTTTTCCTTTATCTATGATGAGAAATAAAGTATTTTCACCTCTTTTTATGAGATTTGTAAATGAATTTATTTGAACTTTATAGCACGCAACTCCTTGGGGCCAAAATCTGTCTTCAGTTATAGGTAACTGCCACTAAATCAAGTCATCACGTCACTGGTAATTGGGTACAAGTCAAAGGAAGGGGAAATGTTTTTTTTGCTACAAAAATAGTGCAGGCTTTTATTTTTATAGCGAGAGAGGGTGGGATAGATTGGAAAAGATCCTTAAAAGCAATTTCATTTTAAATAGAAACTATTTGTATTAATTTTTCAGGGTGGGGACAATTTTGTGTTTCTCAATAAGGTCCTGTCGTGAATAAATTCCTAAATTTTTATCTATCACTGGATGGATGATGGGGGCAGGTACCCATTCTCTCCTCATTCCCAGCCTTTAAGCGTTATGATATTATAAAGTTCAGAAAATTTTTAAAAAAAGAAGTGACATATTCTGTTGGGCAGACATAAAGAGAAAGACAATCAGTTGGAATTGGATGGCTGAGATAGAGTCCTCGGACAAACACTGCCCATTCTATGCCAGTGAGACTGTCCCTCCCTTTATTGCTAAGGAGTAAGGCCAGGGTCTAAGAAGCAACCCTGCCCTGCCTATGGTCTTACAGTAGGTTTCGTCTTCCCTCTAAATGAAATGTGGCATCCACATCATTTTGGTGTTCGCATAGGTGGTGAGGGCAGATTCACGACATCTCCTTGGTTCAGATATGTTGAGAAATCCTGCATCCTTCAGACTTAGGAACGAGGGTGGGAGTGGGTGGGGCTCATATCACTAGCTGCTGAAGTCACAGAAGATAGAAGGGCGCCACTGAGGTCACAGAAGACAGAAGGGCGCCGCTGAGGTCACAGAAGATAGAAGGGCGCCACTGAGGAGAATACCTCCAAATTAGGGAGGAGGTCACCGTCTCCTACGGGCTCTGCTCATCCTTGATTGTAATGTGAAATGTAAATATCAGGAAGGAGGACTAGGCATTTGGAGAAGACTGAAATATGCTGGAGGAAGGGCTGGTTCTTGAGAACTGCGTGAATCTTGGTCCAAAATGTTCCTTTAAAAAATATTACTCTGGGGCTTCCCTGGTGGCGCAGTGGTTGAGAGTCCGCCTGCCGATGAAGGGGACGCGGGTTCGTGCCCCGGTCCAGGAAGATCCCACATGCCGCGGAGCGGCTGGGCCCGTGAGCCATGGCCGCTGAGCCTGCGCGTCCGGAGCCTGTGCTCTGCAACGGGAGAGGCCACAACAGTGAGAGGCCCGCGTACCGCAAAAAAAAACAAAACAAAAAAAATAAAAAAAAATATTACTCTGTTTTATCCTCTCTAGCTCTCATTGTTATCTGAGATTTTTAAATTTATTTAATGACTCTGTTTCTGGTGCATAGTATATAGTTATGTATTTTTTTTAAATTCACTGGTTTTTAGTATATTCACAATTAGCTGTGCAACCATTACCACAATTTTTAAAAAAATAAATTTATTTATTTATTTTAATTTTTGGCTGTGTTGAGTCTTCATTGCTGCCCGTGGGCTTTCTCTAGTTGCAGCAAGTGGAGGCTGCTCTTCGTTGCAGTGCACGGGCTTCTCATTGCGGTGGCTTCTCTTGTTGTGGAGCACGGGCTGTAAGCACGCGGGCTTCAGTAGTTGTGACACACGGCCTCAGTAGTTGTGGCTCGCGGGCTCTAGAGTGCAGGCTCGATACTTGTGGCGCATGGGTTTAGCTGCTCTGTGGCATGTGAGATCTTCCAGGACCAGGGCTCGAACCTGTGTCCCCTGCATTGGCAGGCAGATTCTTAACCACTGCACCACCAGGGAAGTCCAACCACAGTCAATTTTAGAACATTTTTATCACCCCATGGAAAAAAAAAAATCACATATCGATTAGCAGTCGCTCTTCATTCTTCCTCAAACCCCCCAAGACATAGGCAGCCACTAATTCACTCTCTATCTCTATGGATTTGCCTATTCTGCACATTTCATGTAAATGGAATCATATGATATGTGGTATTTTGTGACCAGTTTCTTTCACCTAGCATAATGTTTTCAAGGTTCACCCCTGTAAGCATGCATCAGCACTTCAATCATTTTTATTGCCAAATGATATTCCCTTGTATCATTATTATATACCATATTTTATTTATCCACTCATCAGTAGATGGACATTTGGGTTGTTTCGACTTTTTGGATATTATATATAATGCTACAATAAACATTCAAGTTTTTGTGTGGATGTATGTTTTCATTTCTCTTGGGGCTATACCTAGAGGTAGAATTGCTGGCCACATGGTAACTCTAATGTTTAACATTTTGAGGAACTGCTAAACTGTTTTCCAAAGCAGCTGCATCATTTAAATTCCCACCAGCAATGTACAAAAAGTTCCAATTTCTCCACATCCTTGCCAGCTCTTGTTATTGTCTTTTTTATTATAGTCATCTTAGTGGGTGTGAAGTGGTATCTCAGTGTGGTTTTGATTTGTATTTCCCTGATGACTAATGATTTTGAACATTTTTTTTCATGTGCTTATTGGCCATTTATATGTGTTCTTTAGGGGAATGTTTATTCAGATCCTTTACCCATTTAAAAAATTGGGTTGTCTTTCTATTGTTGAGTTGCAATAGTTGTTGTATATTCTAGATACTAGGCCCATATCAGATATATGCTTTGTGAATAATTTTTCCCATTCTGTGAGTTGTCTTTTCACTTTCTTGATAGTGTCCTTCAACACACAAAGTTTTAAGTTTTGATGACATCCAATTTCTCTATTTTATCTTTTGTTTGTTGTGCTTTTGGTATCATATCTAAGACACCATTGCCAAATCCAATCCAGAAGATTTATATCCTGCTTTCTTCTAAGAGTTTTATAGTTTTAGCTCTAACATTTAGGTCTATGATACATTTTGAGTTTATTTTAGGCTGTGGTGAGAGATAGGGTCCATCTTCATTTGCATGTGATATCCCGTTGTCCCTGTGCCATTTGGTGAAAAGATTATTTTTCCCCCATTGCATTATCTTGGCACCCTTGCCAAAAATCAGTTGACCATAACTGTAAGGGGTCATTTCTGGACTAGTCGCTTATTAACAAATGTTTGATGAGTGTATGAGATACCCCTTTGTCTTGTGTTTTCCCTTTACAGAATTTTGCATCTTGTAATTGATTATTGGTGATTATTTATTTAATGTCTATATTTCCCACCAGTTGACAAGCTTCTTTTTTTTTTTTTTTTTTGTGGTATGCGGGCCTCCCTCTGTTGTGGCCTCTCCCGTCGCGGAGCACAGGCTCCAGACGCGCAGGCTCAGCGGCCATGGCTCACGGGCCCAGCCGCTCCCGGGCATGTGGGATCTTCCCGAACCGGGGCGCGAACCCGGTTCCCCTGCATCGGCAGGCGGACGCGCAACCACTGCTCCACCAGGGAAGCCCCTGACAAGCTTCTTGAGGGCAGGAAAGATGGTGCCTTGCTCATGGCTGGATGCACTGTGTCCAGCTTCATGCTTGCTACTTGAAGGTGTTCAAGCATGTGCTATTAACTGACTGACTGCTTCCAGTGTTAATCTGGATGTTGCCCAGATTAGCCCTTTGTCTTCATGAAGTTACTTTGTGACCTTTAGGACTATGACACCTGAAAGGGCTCTTGGACAATTTTATTCCTAAATACCATGGAATAATGGGCACAGCAGGTGTCCAATCTGGGTGTGTGCATTTCCAGACATTTCTGGAAAAGCACTAATGTGGGATAGCCCTGCCAAAGCAGTTTGGCCTGAGGAGATAGTCATCAGCTGTGTTAAGTAGGCTTTTGTGGGGAGAGACCAGCACTTACAGCTATGTATCCACCACAAAATTAATTTCATTTATGTCTCCAGAAAAACCCTTACCTGAGCCTACAAAAATTCCTTAGTGCTGCACCTGCCAGCTTGCCAATGCTGTCAATTGACTCATATTTTTTTCATTTAATTAAATAACCTGTGGTTTTGCTGCACTGTAAACCCTTCAGAGGAGGCCTCTGAAACAGTTTTTTAAAGAGGAGAAAAGCTTTTATTTGAAAATAGATATACATATAGCTGACAGAAATTTGAGCTGTGCTACCTTTTACACATTAACTATGTATCCCAATCTAGCATCTGTATTTTATAACCAAATTTGGTGACATCACCAAAGAAGAACAAAGGGATGTGTTGAAAACAGTATAAATAGATATTGCTTTGGAAACTAAAATAATTGATGGGTGTTTTAACTTATGTAGTCTTTCTGACCTTTGTAGGTAAACAACAAATAAAGAATTGTCAAAATTAGTAAGTCTGTGAGTTCTTTAAGCTAGGAGCTAGTTCTGCTGCTTTTCCTTGTCTTTAAATGTCAGCAAAGAAAGGTGTTTTAAAACTTGAAGCTCTTATAAATAACTCCAAATATTCAAAACTGAGTTGATTTGAATCCTCATAAACAGTTACTCTTGACAATTTACACATTCCTTGGGCTGCAATGAATCTTCTGTGCTGTGGCAGGCTTTAGAATACTCTGGACCATTCTTTGAGTCCTTGGGTGATATGTTTGAAGCAACCCATTCATTAAGAATAAAGAGGCCACCCTCTCCTTGAGGGTGGTGACTGAGGCATTTATATCTTTGTCTCCTGATGAGTAAAAACAGAATCATCCTTAGCCTACAGTAAGCATTCTCAAATAATAATTGAATGGATGAATCCAATCTAAATAGCATTTCAGTCAGCAGAACTTAGTTCCCCAGATTCAACTTCTCATTTCGCAAAAAAGGAAAAGAAACAGAGACTTGATTTGCTTTTGGGATTTTGGAAAGTTCAAAATTGGAAAGTAAAATCCAGAATATCCATTATTTACTGCACCTGTCTGTTCTAGCCCATCAAGGCTGGACAGCTTGCTTGCCTTTAACTTTTTTCTGTATTTCTGTTTCAAAGTAGCCACTGACCACATATGAAATGCCAGCCCTAGGCTTTGAGTTATTCAAATACTACTCTGCGATCCTCCCTTGCGCCTACTTCTCCCACTGTGGGAGTACAGGAAATGCTTGTTAAGTAGATCAGCCCTGTTAATCAGAAACCTGGGAATAAGAGTGTTTAGCATCTAAGTTCAATTAAAGCTTTAAACTTTCAAGAGTGCTTCCTTAAATCCATTCTCTGTCTTTCCCATTTTCAAGGTGTGATTTGAAGTTATTTTTGAAAATGTCATTCAAAAGGGTAAATACGTCATAAGAAAAGGAAGAACTTACTGAAGGAGTGAGTTTGAGTTCTGCCCTCTCCCGATCTCCTTGTTCAAAGAACTCGCTGGTTACAAGTTCAGCCACCTGAAACACAGAAATATTTAAATTGATAGGTATGTGTAATTCATCACGAGACACAGAAGTTATTTCTGGCTTATGTGTATGGTAGTTATCTTCAAGACAGACAATCACTTAAAAAGCTTACGAGTGGGCTTCCCTGGTGGTGCAGTGGTTGCGCGTCCGCCTGCCGATGCAGGGGAACCGGGTTCGCGCCCCGGTCTGGGAGGCTCCCACGTGCCGCGGAGCGGCTGGGCCCGTGAGCCATGGCCGCTG
>NC_041215.1:82768879-82811026 GCF_002837175.3 Physeter macrocephalus
ACAACAGAGGGAGGCCCGCATACCACAAAAAAAAAAAAAAAAAAAAAAAAAAAAGCTTATGAGTAAGTACATTAACCTTTTGTATTTGAAGGTATTATAGAATTTAATCAATGAAACTGATTTCCTTTTAATCAGAAGAACTTGTGCAATGTTTTTTTATTTATTTTTGTTGAAATAGAGTTGAAGTGCAGTTGCAATGTATCCTTAGACACATGCCGATAGACCATCTCTGACAGTAGAGCTTATATATACACATGAGGCACAAGGTTGCCACCTTCAAAGCAGGAATTGTTCTTATCCAGAAAAATGAAGCAAATAATAACCTAATAATAACTGATGTTATTATAATATATTATTATACTATATTTGTAATAATAATTCAGCCAACTTTCGGTTATTTCTGTGCAGATTCTTTACTTTGTCACATACTTGTATTTTAGTTTGGTTTCATCTTGCCATCACAAAATCTCCTTAACCACGTCACCCTGCCAGTATTTATGTGCACTCTGGAATGGATACACCCAGGGCCCACCCCTTACTTCCTACAGTAGCCATCAGTCAAGGGGCAGAACTAATGCTAGATTCACTGTTCATACCAGACTTTTACAGTATGTTATGATATAGTCTGAAGAATGTGATTTGGTCTTCAGGCTGTCTCAATCCATGAACTAAAAAACAGTGTTTATTTATGGTGGGTTCTAGTTGGTACAGCACAATGGAATGGCTGTTCTACCCCAAACCACAGAGATTTTTTCCAAAGTAAGGACACATATTTTTCTACTTTTCATCCATTAGTGTGGATGGTCAGAAGCTACTGATCATGGTCAAGCTTACAGAGATTTTCTTCTTCCCCAAGCCCTGTGCTTCTACTGATAGTTTTATGGGAAGCAAACTGATGTAACAGATAAGTGCTGAACGGGTGTTTTCAACAACACTGTGATGTACATCTAGGATATCTCTGAGGTGAACTAGCTGGATTACAAAATATTGGAAGAGCAGAAAAGAAATACCAGACAACTTGATGGCAAGAAGATCTGGATCCCCAGACTAATTTTTCTCTATTCCAGGCTCTTGTAAAGATGAGGTTTTTAGGTCTGGCAAAGGTTAGAGTGGTTTAATTTTGGTCAAGTGCAGAGAATCAAGAAAATTTACCTAAAGTATATCTCTCAGGAGATTTGTCAACCATAAATGGTAACCATTGCCAAAACGTAACAACAACATCTAACACCCACACACACATCTGAGAGTAGCAAGTATGCAGTCATTTATTAAAAAATAGATGGCCAGTTCAGATTTTAAACATTTTAAAAATTCAACAGCATAAAACCAGTTGGAAATGACTCAATTTTTCTAGGACCTGGTTCACTTGTCTCTCTCCAGTCTCTGCCACTGCCTTTCACTTTAGCACTCCAGGCCTCTCTCATTGGTCTCTGGCCTTCCTTTTGAGAAGAAATGGTCCCCTAAGGACCTGGCCTCATTATTCAGTTCCCAGAACTCTCCCTCAGAATCCTCTGAGGTGGATCTTTTGCACTAAAGAATGCACGTGTGCATATCAGGTAACGCCGAGGTGGGAGTCCTGCAGAGGTCAGTAGCCCCTGGAAAGCAAAGAAATTAAAACAAAATCCTTTTCCTTGAGCTTTCTAAAGTGGTCTTAGGTATTTCCCCTGTGCTTCTTTCTCAGCTCAACTTGTACCACTGTTTCATTTGTACTTAAAATCCCAATCAGGACTATTAAGTGGCTCCTGATTGAATTTTTTATTATAAAAGGAAATTGAGATGCTAATCAGGCCTTGGGGGCTGACTGGGGAAACCCACATGCTTAGAGTCATGTGTGTGAGGAAGGCAAAGTGAAATAGACACCAGTGAAAACACATTTTGAAAGGGAATTAAAAAAAAATCAACATCCAGGAAATTGGAAATATATCTCTATTCTTAAAATAAGTTTCTATTGTTTTTGTCTGTTTCCTAAAATCCTATTAGAAGTGAATAAGGTTTTGAAAATACCAAACCTATTCAATTCAGATACAAACACAAATGAGATCTATAGTTTAAGAGTTGTGACAAGATTTCTGATGGAAACATTTGGAAAAAGATGGTTTTGTGTTTTATTTCCCTGACCTCATGAGTTTCTGCACTGGTCGGCAGAAGTTCAAATCCTAAAAATAAAATAATATTTATAGCAGTGACCAAGAAGACCACCTACAAGTGGCCATCGGGCCTCTTCGTTCTATAATCTCAATGCGGAAACTTTTTGCCTTTCAAGTACTTTGGTCACTTTCTGGCTCCCACGTGGGCTGCTGCTCCTTTAGTTGTGACATGCATTTCACTGGGGTCCTGAAGGCCCTGGCAGATCATCCCTCATCTACCCCCTTTCTAATCTTCTTTATTTTTCCCCCAGTTCCCCTAACTTTCTCCTACTCTCCACTACCGTCCACCCCTATCACAGGGGCCACTCTCAATACTACACTTTTTCCCACTACCTGGAAGAGCCACTTACATATTCTCTGAAGTTTATTCCCAAACTGTACTGTAAGGGAGGCCTTTCCACACTGGGGAAGGGAAGGGTGGGCAGAGATGTAGAAATAAGCAACGCAACCACACAAATCCTTCACCATAACCTGCTTTATGTAACTTCAAGCATGTCACACTAAAACGAAAACCAAGGCATTGGAAGAGAGCTATTCATTGGAGGAGAGTCTACAGGAAAACTGCACCACCTGCACTGAACTGTGATGTGAGCAAGACATAAACTTTCATTTGTGCTAAGCAACTAAAATTTGAGATTATATTTGTTACTGCAGCAAAGCCTAGCTTAGCCTTGACTAACAAAAATTGGTATGGAAGTGAGGTAGTGCTATTAAACAGAAAGGAAGGGAAGGAAGGGAGAGAGAAAGGGAAAGGAAGGAAGAAAAGAAAGAAAGGAAAGACCCTAAAATATGTGGCATCGGCTTGGGGGCCAGGTATTTATAAAACAGTGAGGTTGTTAGAAGCTACGAGGATGATGATCCATGTTACACAGTGGCAAAATATTTTGTACAGTTCTCATGGAAATAAAGCAAACAATGTACCCAATGAATTTATAGCCTTAGGGGAAGAGACTGGAAAACAAAGTTAATAGCATGTGATGGTTGCTGTTGACTGTTTTGCTAGGTATTGTAAGAAGTGAGCTCAGAAAAGGGTTGGCAGGTCTATAACCAGGAATGAAAGGGAATAGAGAAAGTCACAAATTCAGGATCTTGTAGGGATAGAATATGGTGCTTCTTAATCCCAAGCTGTGAAAATAAAAATTGAGATACACTTTGAATGACAAAGGCTGATCAAGACTCAGCCTTGCAACGAGAATCATATTGAAGGTGTGGCCAGTAACACATAGTTAACAACTATGAATGAATTAGGTGGCACACACAACATCCTTTTAGTTAGACAAAATGGCCCAGAAAAATGATTTAACTACATGGTTTCCTCACCGGTGCCAAATACTAGGCCCCAAATACTAGGAATTAACTGCTGAGAGAGGAAGAAAGATGTATGTATGCTATATTTCCTTGTTCCTGAATATAAGGAAGCAAAGAAATACAGTAGATCTAAGGTTGTATAGAATCTAACTGTGGATGTAGTTATTAGCAAATGGAAATGACTGGAATCAAAGACCTAAGAAGGTGACTAAATGTGCCCAAAAACCCCACAAGCCTTTGACTATTTAAAACTTAAAACAAGCCTTGGGTCTTCAAACTTCTTTAGGGGGGAAGCAGGCTGAGAAAGCTGCTTGGCCTTTGAATCTAGCCAAGGAGGATAATGGAAAAGGAATAATTTCCTAGGGTGGATCTAAAGGCCATGGAAAATATTGAATTGGGCAGCATCTCCCTGAGAATCAGGGCCCACCACAGAGTAGAAGGCCCTCCCAGAGAATGCCCAGTGGGATTTTGGAATTGCTGTGGACCCCTAACTGCCAAATATTGCCATCTCTTCCCTTTCTAAATGGGATTGTCATAATGAGTATTTTGTGGAGTGGGTGTTACGTGCTGCATTTTGGGTGTGTGTGGGTCTTTAGTTCATCTGTAGTTTAATCTTTACAGACCTGCTGTAGAGATTAGCACATATCACCCAGAGATCCTGGACTTCCAGCTTCATATCACGACTGATGGGATATTTGGGTCAACTCCCTTGGAGGGGGCGGGGGATGAGTATATTTTGCCTGGAGGAAGGAGAGTGAATCACATTTTTGGTGATTAGAAGGGCAAACAGTGGTAGTCACGTTTTCACCAACTATTTATGGCTTTCTACTTTCTGGGCACATGGAAGGCTTGGCACTTCCTGGCTGGGTGGGGTCATGTGACCAAGTTCTGGCCAATGAATTGCAGGGGGGGGACAGCATTTAACTTCCAGTGTAAGACCCACACGGGCCTCTGCTGGAATGATCCAGACAGTAGCTGCTCCCTCAGCCCCAGTCCAGGATGAGGACAGAGGCTCCAGCCAAGCCCAGAGGCACATGCCTCCAGGTGATGTGTTAGTTTAAAACACTGAGATTTTGAGCTTAGTGATAACATAGCCCATTCTGCCAACATACTTGCATCATTTAAAAATGCTGATTAGGGCTTCCCTGGTGGCACAGTGGTTGAGAACCTGCCTGCTAATGCAGGGGACACGGGTTCGAGCCCTGGTCTAGGAGGATCCCACATGCCGCGGAGCAACTGGGCCCGTGAGCCACAACTACTGAGCCTGCGTGTCTGGAGCCTGTGCTCCGCAACAAGAGAGGCCGCGAGAGTGAGAGGCCCGCGCACCGCGATGAAGAGTGGCCCCCGCTTGCCACAACTAGAGAAAGCCCTCACACAGAAACGAAGACCCAACACAGCCAAAAATAAATAAATAAAAATGAATAAACTCCTACCCGCAACATCTTCTTTAAAAAAAAAAAAAAAGCCAATTAGTGCCTCCTGTGTAAGAAAGCATAAAACACTAAGAATGAAGGCTTTGGAACCTCATCTGCTAGGATTTGAATTCCTCGCTCCACCTCTTACCAGCTATATGCCTCAGGCTACGTATCCTTTCTAAGCCTCACTTTTCCCATTGGTGAAATAGGAATAATCACTGTATTAATAGTTTCCTAGTGCTGTCATAAATTACCACAAATTTGGTGGCTTAAAGCAACAGAAATGTATTCTCTCAAAGTTCTGGAGGCCAGGAGTTCAGTATCAGTTCACTGGACAGAAATCAAGGTGTTGGTAGGGCCATGCTCCCTCTGGAAGCTCTAGGGGAGAATCTGTACTTTGCCTCTTCCAGTTTCTGGTGGCTGCCAGAAACTTGTGATTGAATTTAAGGCCTACCTGGGTAATCCAGATAATGATGATGATAATGATAAAGATGGTCCTTAACATAATCACATCTGCAAAGACCCTTTTTCCTTCTAAGGAAAAACCATTTACAGGTTCCAGGGATTAGGACCTGATATCTTTGGGTTGCCATTATTCAGCCCACTACAGTCACAATACCCACCTCAGAGGATTTTTGAGGATTAAATGATATAATACTCATAAAGCAGTCATTTAACATCGGTTATTTAGTCAATACATTTTTGTTTTTTGTTGTTATATGAATGTATCTTATTTTCCCTTAAATGTCAAGTCTCAGGATACCAAGTTATCATTTTAGACCCTGCAGCCCATCTAGTAGGTGCCTCATAAAACCAAAAGAGCTATTAACCAAATACTATCAAGGTAATAAAGGATCTTTAGTTGGGTAGTTATGGGATTAAAAACTATTCTAGCTCTAGAACTAACACTTTTGGGCAGTGAAACCAGATAGGTGGTAAAGGCATTAAATTTGGGATACAAAGTAAATTAGATACTGCACATTTTGGCCAAAGAGCCCTCTGATCTCTAAATAGACTTTAAAGAAAACGAAAAATAGAAATTTCTTTTTATCCTTGTTTTTTTTTTTTTTCTTCAGATGTGAAAAACTGGACCTTGTACTAAAACATGGTTACCTATTCAAGAACACTCCGTATGAAACTCCTGACTTAAGAAATGGTCAAGGTGTTATTTGGATTTAGTGCAATAAAAAAAATCTTACAGAGTCAGAAATATTATTTCTCAGTGGAAGCACGATAAAGAAAGGCCGGGCAATAAACCGTCGCTTTAAACCTCCTGGTATTTTTTACACCACGTTAATACTGATGCAAATTGACTCAGGTTTCAGTGCCTGGTAGACAGGGCTCTGGGAATACTGTCCCCCCAGTCCCTGCTCGGCTGAGCCCTGCCATTAATCATCACTCGCCTGTCTGGAGATCTCCCACGGTTTGGTCACGGCTCCAAGGTCACAGGCTGTCATTAACATTGATCTGAAAAACAGAACCAAACAAAACAGTCTGAATAATCTTTTGTTGCATTCCTAAACAAACCCGTCCTAGATACATACATAAATAAAATGGGACCGCGGCTAGCTTACATCTTCTTTTCCTCAACAAGGGCAGCACTGTTTATAGACCCATGTTTAGCACCTCCATCATGCGGCCGCACTACTTCGGAAGACAAAGCTCGCACACACTCTCGGTGGCCCTTTTGTTTTGCCTGCGGCAGATCAAGGAAAGCCAAGCACTGCTTTCTCTATACCTGAACTAAGCAAGCTATGCTTAAAATAATTTGTAATGGATGATGCTTTTTATTTTTAACTCTCAGCAAGGTAATCAGTATATAATACTCTATACATAGCTCATAAACCTGTTTACCAATGTATCACTGATTGATAAGGACGGAAGAAAACCCACACCAAAAAGGCGAACCACATGCCCGGTTAGGGGCTCCTGAATTTTCTTTCTTTCTTTTTTTTCTTTTTTTTTTTTTTTTTAATTTTTATTGGAGTACGGTTGCTTTACAATGTTGTGTTAGCTTCTACTGCACAGCAAAATGAATCAGCCATACATATACGTATATCCCCTCCCACTTAGGATACCACAGTGCATAAGTAGAGTTCCCTGGGCTATACAGTATGGTCCCATCAGTTGTCTATTTTATACATAGTATCAACAGTGTATATGTGTCTCCTGCATTTAAGATTTACGGGGGAGGACCACACAGTTTGACTCCAGTTTACTACCTGGCTACAACCATGTTTTATAAGCATTACGAAGAAGAAACATATTCAGCTACAGCTTTCATTAATTTGAGTCCATAAGAAAGCACAGGAAATATCTGAATCAGATTTTTAAGGGGCAGATTTCTATTGGTTTAGAAATCTAGAATCCACATTGAAACCTAGATATAAAAAACAGGGGGAACAATTCAAGCTGTAGATAGCTCTTGTGCTTCTAATTGGATGTGGTGAGAAGGGAAAAATCAGGCACACTCTTTGTCCAAAATCTGCTTTCTTTTACTAAAACCAGCAGTGCACGATGAAAACTAACGAAGGATCTGAGCTGGGAAACCACATCTTGGCTAACTCCTTTTGGAAGAAAGGGGTGTGTTGTCGAAGGTCAGAGGGCTACCCTGATGTCAGGTGTTAACATTTCATACCCTGCCGGATTCTACTGCCTTGGAAACATGTCTGCTTCCCAGATGGCAGAGCACGCCTGGATGGTGGTAGGGTTTGTGTAACTTCTCCAGGAAACCCTCCAGGGAACAAGGCAGACCCGCAGATAACAATAGGTCATTCAAAGCACAACCAGGCAGCGCCAGCATGAGCAGCCCTCTAGGAATCAGGCAGCGTCTCATTCCAAACACTCCTGTGCTAAGCCCTGTGCAAAGAGACACATCGGTCTATTCTTCGTACTTCATCTTTTGTGACAAGTACTTCTACAGTGCTTACATGTGCCTGCCTCTGTACTAAGTGCTTTACCAACTACCTACTAACTAACTATTAACTAAATGACTCCTCATCACAAGATGCTGTTATTTCTATTTTACAGAGAGGTCAATGGCAGCATGGAGAGATTAAGTAACTTTCCCAAAGTGTGTAAAGGATTCAGGATTCTGTGCTTATCGCAAAGCTGCCAGAGCCCCTCTTGCTAAACTCCAGTGATTCTCATTTTAGGTTCTGTTGGTACCAGAGAGGGATATGACTGTAGGTAATGCATTAGATTTTGTAGTCTCTCTCCCGGACAGGAAATAATCTTTGTGAGGTTGCCTACTTGTACCATAGTTGGATAATTACTTAAGTTCCATCTGCTTGATAATTTGAAACTTACGTCTCAAATTCATATCAACATTAATCAGTCAATCAACAAGTTTATTGAGCATCTGCTAGGTGCTCTGATGATGAGAATTCTAATAGCTACCATTTATTGAAGAGGCATTAGAGGGTGATTTACATAGTCTCTATATGAGGTAGGGATATTATTATTTTCTCCATTTTACAAAGCAAATAGTGCTTTGCATTCCTGGATCAGAGAGGTCGGGTACCTTGCCTGAGGTTACACTGCTAGGAGCTATAAAAGCTAGGATTGGGATTTGAACAGTCTGACAGAAGAGTCTCTACTTTCAATGAATACTCTGCAGTGGAGCAGAAAGTCTGTACAGAGAAGGAAGACTGAAACAGGCTGGGAGGGAGGACGGTGGAGTATCTGAAACCTTTATCCAGTTGGCGTGGGGAGTCAATGAAGGTTGGGGACACAGGAGGAACCTGGCCAGAGCTTCAAGGAGAGAACTTTAGGTAGTAGATATGGAAATAGTTTAAAGAAGTAGAGAATGGAAGCAGAGAGACAGTGGGAAAGCATAAATTGATAAGGGCATAAAACAAAGGAGGGGAGAGGGGAAACAAAGTCAAGGATAGGGCTGGGAGCTTGCACAGGAAGAACGAACAGAAGAGGCGAATGGGCAGTTTTACCTTATTTTTTAGATCAAGCCTCTGTACTTGAAAGGCCCTCTCTAAAACATGAGAGCAGGGAGGGAGTTTGTAGCAACTGTTTGAGTCTTGAGGTCTGCATAATTCTAGTGCATTTTAGAGTTAGGTGGTGCGATCTGCTTAGTGCGATTGCAGGAATGAATGGTCAGGAATATCCTCTGTGGGGTGGGAAGAGGATGGTGTGTTCCCAGGGTATCTGAGACTCGCAGCAGTTCCTTGTTATCATGCCTCTCCTCCTCTAGGCGCCAAAATTATTTGAATAATTATCTTGCGATAATAATTATTTTCTTGTTTTTCTCTAGTTTTAAAAGCATTAACAACTCAAAAGGAATACACTGTAATTTAAAAGATATATCCAGGGGCTTCCCTTGTGGCGCAGTGGTTGAGAGTCCGCCTGCCGATGCAGGGCACACGGGTTCGTGCCCCGGCCCGGGAAGATCCCACATGCCGCAGAGTGGCTGGGCCCGTGAGCCATGGCCGCTGAGCCTGCGCGTCCGGAGCCTGTGCTCCGCAACGGGAGAGGCCACAACAGTGAGAGGCCCGCATACCGCAAAAAATAAATAAATTAATTAATAAAAATAAAAGATATATCCAAATTCAGTACAAGATTACACGTATGAACTGAATTTTATGCTTACCATACAAAAAGATTACACCTCGCAGTCTGCACTCTGTTTCACTGTTTTAAATTTTAAACACAAATGCAGACCCCAAATGGTCAACATAAAATGACAGAACAGAAGTAACTCAAGTTCTGTTTCTTTATCTTTAACATCACCGAGCTATCATTGTTTATTCTGAATATACTGTTTAAAAGCAGAAAGGTGACGTTCTCGGAGGTTGGAGACACAAACTGCATCTGGAGTGAGCGCAGAAAGTTCCAAACCGTTAGCAACTTACTCTTGAAAATGTGTCCCGAGTCCACCTGTGCCAGGGGCTGATGGAATAACTGGGCGTTCTTGGAATTAACTTACATGTATGATCGATGCACAATGAAAGGATAAGTAATAATGTACTAAATTGAAGCTTTCATAGCAATTATTTTGATACTCAACAGTAATCTCAGCCGTTGTTTAGAATTTATTCCAACAAAAGATTTTTCTCTGGGAGGACTGTCTCATTGTTGACACTGTTTAGATTGCAGGCACATGGTGATGATAAAACGCAGACCAACTTTTAGTTGGTTTTATTACTATTTCAAAATTCTCTAAGACAGAGCTCCCCCCGAGCCCCGCCAGCTGCCCACAACGTGCACATGGTCAGAGTCCGCTGTGAAATTGCGGGGCGGAGGGCAGAGCTGGGGGAAGAGGAGAGTTCCTGAAGCATCTCACCTCTGCTTTATGTACCGTGCTTCTAAATAAGATTTTCTTACATATGGGGTTCGCTGCCAAAGAATTTGAAAACATCTGTGGGAAAACATTCAGGTGCAGACATGGAATGAGTGCTGGCATTTTACGAGTTGTGCTCAGGAGGGAGGCCAGACCCAAGAAACCTGGTGGGACCATTTGTGAGGATGCTGAGGAACAAGAGAAGAATTCCTTGAGGGATGATTACATTTAGGGGGCAGTGGGGAGGAGGAAGGACTAGAGAAACACAAATAGGAGAAGAAAAAGTCAGAAGAAAGTAGAAAATACAGAAGAGCATGGGCTTTGCGGAAGCCAAGGCAGGGAAGAGTTTTAAGAAAGGAAAGGCCAGCGCAGTTAGGGCTGCGAAGAGATGGAGGAAGCTGAAGAGAACAAAGGCTGTAGGATCTGATCCTTAGGAGGTGACTGGTGACTTTCAAAACGCACAGAAATCACATTTCAGCAACTAAATTCCTCAGTGGAGGAATTCACTCTAAATACTAAATACTCTGTGGTATCTTCATACTTTGGAATACTATGCAACAATCAAAGATAATACTGGTATGGACACGGAAAGAATTCCAAGGCATACAGCTGAGTGAACAAGTGAGTTCAGATGGACATGTAAATATATAATTTATGTTAAAACGAACAAACAAACAAACAAATCTACACTAAATAGTATGTTTCCCATGGGTACACATGTATGGAAATGCTCTGACAGTAGTCTGAAAAGAAACAAGGAATTGCTAACAGAGCAAAGCTATGCACAGGATGGGAATTGGAAATGATGCTCAAAGAACTGGGGGGTTATCTGTAATGTTTTACTTTCTTTCAGAAAAATATATTCCTATCGTTACTTGTGGAATTAAAAATGATTTAAAAAGAAAGAAATTGCCTGGTAAGAGGTTAGAAGGAGTGTGAGTGAAGTGTGGAATTGAAGGAGAGAAGAAAACTACAATTGGACTTTAAGAAGGAGGCAGATTTTAGGGATTTTTTTTTTTCTTTTACACTGAGGAGATGGAAGCATATTTTTTAGGCTTAGAAAGGTCATGCTGGGGGGGAAAAAAAGTCAGATTTTGAAAATGCAAGCCAAAGGAGTATAATTGACACAGCAAGGTCAGGGGTCGGGGTGGGGAGGGGAGGTGGAGGGACTGGAATAGGACGCGAGCAGAGATGCTAGTGTTGAAGACAGGAAAGGTCCTTCCACCCTCACCCATCACCAGCCCCCCCGCCCCTGCCACCCCACCGGAAAGGATGCAGAAAAGGTCTGTAAAGATAACAGAGATCTTGATTTGTAAGACAAGCACAGTTGTCTTTAATTCCTCAAAAAAAAAAAAAAAAATAACACAGAGAAATAGTAATGCAGAGAGGGGAGAAGTAGAGCGCCCTCTGGTGAGAGAGTGAGAAGACGGAAGCGGCAGGCAGGGCTCTGTGTTCTCAGATGGAGGCGGAGGTCTTGCACGCGCACGTGGGCCAGGGCTGGGGTAGGGATCCCACTGGGGGCGATGCCAGTGGTCGCCTGGCTGTGGAGCAGACACACGGAGCCCAGAAGCCCAGAAAGCTCACAAGCTTTCCCAGAAATGCTTAATAAATCTGGAACAGGACTAAGACACCAGAAAGTCTGGGGATGGGTGAGATGGGGACAGTGGAAGCACAGGGTATGAGAGAAAGAGGAATAGTGCCTAACCTGCTGGAGTGGCTGCGATCAGGTGGTTAAAATGTGCCGCATAAAAATGATGGCTTGGGCTTCCCTGGTGGCGCAGTGGTTGAGAGTCCGCCTGCCGATGCAGGGGATGCGAGTTCGTGCCCCGGTCCGGGAAGATCCCACGTGCCGCGGAGCGGCTGGGCCCGTGAGCCGTGGCCGCTGAGCCTGTGCGTCCGGAGCCTGTGCTCCGCAACGGGAGAGGCCACAGTGGTGAGAGGCCCGCGTACCGCAAAAAAAAAAAAAAAAAAAAGATGGTTTGCTGCTGTCTTTTCTAAACAACTGGGAAGAAGTCCTGTGAAAAGTTCCTTATTTCCAGCACCAAAATCTTTTGATTGGTTTTCTATCTACAATGTCTATTGTCTCTAAAAAACCCCCCAAACTTAACTCTCACTTTCCTTTGTTCTGTGTAACTGTTTCCGGAGGTTCAAAAATCCCGTCTCCTGCAATTTGCATGCCTGCTGAAACGCGACCAATTCAAACATCACTTTCTAATTTTGAAGGCAAATTTATGGAGAGGAGGCAAAATAAAATAAATTAGAAAACGAAAAAAGACACATTCTCTAATTATTCAACTAATTTCTGAACGTTTTGAATGTAAGCTTTGTTACTTTAAAAACTGTTTTGTGTGCTTTTAGCACTGTCAGAAAAGCATGGCTAAATCGTCAAATAATGAAGAAACACATAAACAAGAGCTGTTTCTTACCGAAATATATCACGATGGTTTTTGATGTTCCAATCATATTCTCCTTTACTGACAAGTTCGAAGAATTCAGTTCGCCTCCTGCATGAAATCAAATGGAAAAAGAAAAAAAAACAAACCCTGGAATGAAATTTCTCAGTCTGTGCGGTGACATAAACACATTTATGGGAAAATATAAGACCACCTCAACCAAGTAACTTAATATTTGAAATCATGAGGCTAAAGTGCTATCAAAATAAATCACTTAAAAAAATGTTGAGGCTTCAAGAAAAAGCCACAATCATTTCTGAATGTATTTACAACGCAGGAGATTATCGAGCCATAAAACAGAAAACAGTGTGGTCCCGCATTTGGGATAACTTGATGTGAAGCCCTGTGACTCTTACTGAAAGTCAGAGAAGGGAGGCAAGGTTACCTAAAAAGCGGGAACAGTTCCAGAATGTTCTTTTATCATTCAACTTAGAACTGACCTGTATGATGATTCAAGATAAGATAAACTCCCTGGTAGTAAATTCAGGACAAATACTTTGGTAGACGTTAGAAGATAACTATTTCACCATTTCAGTACTTAAACACATAGGCTATGGAGTCAGAAATAACTCTGTTTAAATAATGGTTCAGTCACTTCCTTGCTGTACCAGGAAAGTCACTTAAACCTTCTGAGCCTCAATTTCCTAAACTCTAACTTGGGGGTCCTATTTGCTGACTCAGAGTTATTGTGAGGATTACATGAGACGACATGCAATGCATTTAGCATGTGTCTACACATTTTAAGTGCTGGATACACACGCATGTGGAAACACATTTGGAGATGTATAGATATGGAAAAGACAAGAAGGGAATCTTCTCAAGTTGTGAATATAGGGTGACATTTCTATCTTCAAAATCTTTCTTCAGTCTAGTTATATGATTTTCATATTTATAGTGAGAAAGGAAAAAAAAGACATCACCATTTTGATCCTTTAAGAATCATTTCCCAAGGTTTCACTCTCTTGGCACTTCCTAATGAGAGACCATTTAAAGGATTCTGTCACGCTGTTTCCCGAAGTGCATCCCACAAAATGCCAGTCTTAGGAGGTGCTGTATGAAAAGGAGTGCTCTGGCCGACTGGGTATGAGAAATGCTGCCTGTGATATACCTCTCTAGAGACTCACCACCGCATTAGCCTTTTGAAGGCTCTGCGAAATACTGAGAAAAGCCTACTCACCCTGACTTAACCACAGAATCCCATAGCACTGATGTTTTAAGGAGTACACTTTAGAAAACAGTACCGTGTCATTTATGGGGGAAATCAGAGTAGGATCTTAAACACTTATGCTGACCCACTGTAATCTGGGGGGACAAAGGACAAGATGCTGAGTGCTATTGGCCTCCTGCATGAAATCAAATGGAAAAAGAAAAAAAAACAAACCCTGGAATGAAATTTCTCAGTCTGTGCGGTGACATAAACACATTTATGGGAAAATATAAGACCACCTCAACCAAGTAACTTAATATTTGAAATCATGAGGCTAAAGTGCTATCAAAATAAATCACTTAAAAAAATGTTGAGGCTTCAAGAAAAAGCCACAATCTTCCCTGTTTCTTGTCTGGAGTCCCCATCACCAGCTGGCCAACAGTATGGACTTCTTGCCACCTGGTCAGATGGACAACTCAATTCACCTGAAAGGGGGCAGGTCAGGAGGACAAACAGGTGACTCATTTCCTTATTTGAGACACAAAGGCAGGTCCTGGATTTGCTTCTTCAAGTGGGTACAGGTCAAGGCCACACCACGGATGGGATAATCTCCCCAACAACATCACTGCACTCAGCAGGGATGGCCCTGCACAGTCACACGGAAGGGCCCGGCAGCACCCCTCCTCTTCGGGTGTGCAGGTGTGGGCATATCTTTTCTTCATATACTTTTACCACCTTGTTCACTTGCCCACTCCCTTCTTTTTGACCATGGTCATGCCTTTTTCACATCACCACCACTGACTGTGAACTGCAATAGAAAGAGGTGGCGGAACGGAAAGAGCCCAGGTCTGGACTAACACAGACCTGGGCTTGATGCTGACTGTCACTCACTAGCTGTGTGGTCCTGGGCAAGTGGTTCCACATTGCTGAGCCTCAGTTTCCAGCTTTGCGGTAAGAATTTGCAATGAGGTGCCTCAACTGTTTGGTACTGGTAGATACTCAATACCTGACAGCCATGGTTGATGTGTAAATAATATTAACAGTATCACTGCCAACAGTGATACACACTGGACTAATTGGACTTTATGGAGATTGCAGAGGTCATCTACTTCTTTCTTCTCCCTGAATGGAAATTCTTCTTCTTTTGAATAATTGTGGAGCAGAAAGTTTGGTGCAACAGATATTTATTGAACACCTACTCTGTGCCAACTTTTTACTAGGCTTTATGGACACAAGACAATTTGTAAACATCTCTGAGTTTACCAGGGGTGATCAACAAATACAGGTAATCCCCCTTCAAAGGTGATGCTAATGATAATACGAATGATACTGGGACTAGAGTGAGGTTAGAGAGAGACTCGCCTTGGGTACAAAATTCAAGTGGGTGCCCCAAACTCAGTAATCAAGACAAATAATATCTTAATGCCATGTTTTTAAAAATCAGCATAAATACAAAAAAAAAAACCCCATGATGAATAAAACATCAAAATTTTAAATAAAGACAGGATCTGACACTGCACTGTTCGTGACCCACCTCACTTGCCTGCCCCTACTCCTCGCCCTGAGGAGGCTAATATTTATTGGGCCCTTACTATGTTCCAGGCAGACTTCCTGGGTTCTGTCACTTATTAACCACGTGACTGACCTTGGGTAGGTTATTGAACTTTGCTGGGCTTCAGTTTTCTTGTCAGAGAAGAGTAATAGCAATAGGATCTACCTTGTTAGGGTTGGTGGGAGGATTCGATGAGATGATTTATGTAACACACTTAGCAGAGTGCCTAGCGCACAGTAGGTGCTCAGTAAGGATTAGCTACTGTTATTAAGCTCAGAAGGGTTGAGTGAACTGGCCCCAGGCAGAGCTGGGATACGAACACAAGCTGTTGGAATAATGGCTGCCCCAAGCAGCTAAGATGTGCTCAGGGCGTCCTGGGAGCACAGAGGAAGGCACTTGGTTTAGATAGGAGCATCATGGAAGATCATGGAAGGCCTTCTGAAAGAGCTTGGTACTTGGTACACATCAATCATGGCTATCAGGTATTGAGTACCTACAGTCATCATCTTTGTCATCATAAGCACCTGGGTGTCTTTTCAATCCTATGAATTATTCTAAGAAATCACTAGAAGGCAAGCTCCATGAGGACAACAGCCTGGCCCATTTTTGTTCACCCCTGAATCCCCAGTGCCTACAACAGTGCCTGACATGTACCAGGAGCTCAATAAATATTTATGAGTTGATGAATGAATGAAAAAGATGATCTCAGAAAACTATTCATTAAAAAAAACCTCTTTAGACACTGGTTCCACCTAGATTCTAATTGTTCTATAGTCTTCACAGCTGTCATTTGGAGAGATTGAGATGAGAAAACAACCTAAAACCTATCCAAGAAAAGCCCTGTCTTGAAGACTAGATTCTAACTTGATCCAGGTGGACAACATAACAAGTTGTGGGAAATGTAAGAACACCATTCCCAACCAATGTCTGACCCTTCCTCCATAACCACTGGAATACCTGCTGAGAGTCTGTTCAATATGTGAGACATACCATTTTTGATGTAAAGTGGAAGCATATTACCTAGGCGTCTAACTCAATATAGAAGTTTGTTTGTTCGTTTGAATTGCAAATCTATGACATACCAACCAAATAGCACCAGAAGAGTAAAATCTCCACGATTATGAAAATTTTAATACCTAGAGCTGCTGGTGTGAAAGTCTTAAATCAACTGAACCCAAAATCAGTCATAGGCGTCACATCACATTATAACAAAGCCAGGGTCTACTGCATCAGGACAAAAGGGAATATCCACTATCCCCAGGGGGTGGTAGGTAGAGGAGAGGCAGAAGAAGGAGCTTCACAGAGCACAGAAAAATGTGGCATGCTAATTTTATTTTTCTCCACTGACAAAAGTGTGGCTATTTCTTGATAGGTTCTATTTATTCTGGCGTCCCAAGGTTTGGATCCCTCTTTGCCTCTCTGTCTCTGTCTGTCTGTCTCTATGTGTGTTTGTGTACATAAATCACACACACACACTTATATATATGTAAAATTGCTGGGTCATAGAATGATTTCTATGTTTAACTTGAGTTGTCATTATAAATACAGATTGTTAGGGGTATATGGAACCTTTGAAAAAAATCTGCTGTAATTCTCTCATTTATAGGTGAGGACACTCAAGGTGAAGGAAGGTGAAGTGATTTGCCCAGGGTCCCAGGGTAGTTATGGGCAGATCTAGGTAGATTCCAGGTCCTGAGCTTCCCAGTTCTGGCCCTCTGAGATAATCTTTATAAATTGTGTGTTGCATGAACTGGGGCAAAATAGCTTTGCATGCTGTGAAAATCTGGACGTAGGTATAATGGCATCACAGGCTGCTGGACTAAGGAAATACCCAGTACCGAGTACCACGGTGGGCACCAGACAGAGGTCTTTCCATCAACGATGAGATGCGCCAAAGAGCTGCAGATGGCCCAGACCACATTGGTGGTCTGCAGCTCTAGGTGGTGTATTTCTGACCTCCTCCTTAGAGATAATCGTGAAATTCACTGTGCTTTTGAGAAATTGGCCCACACAGATGCTCCTTTTAACATCTGTATGTGTACGTGTATATAGATCATAGAGTCAAAATCAGCATGTGTGAAACTGTTAGAAATAGGAGTGCTTTTAAAAACATGGGGGTGCTAAAACGAACATTTGAAAATCCACAAAATTATATATAACACTCCCTGTATCCAGACTCCTCTGTCATTAGGAAATATATCATTAACTTTTCAAGCAGATCATTGAGAACCTTGGTTTTCAAGGACAATGGCAAACACCTCAGCTAGTGGAAAGCAACTTACTGGAAAATCTCATTTATAATCATATATGTTTTTATTAGGCTTTTATCCTGCTCTCCTGACATTACGTTTCACTCCAAAAAATAGCAATCTTTAAAAAAGCATCATTTGAACAGCACTGCTAAAATTACCTTCAAAAATAATTTTAAAGATTGGTTACCAGTCACCCATCGCTACATTGAAAATTTTTCTGGTTTGTAATTCATCTACAAGGCACCTTTTATTTGTAAATTGAGAAATCACCAATCCTGTGTATATTTTAATCAGGAATAATTTTTTGTAAATTTATATAACTATACATGTATATATGAATACATAATCTTTATCTATTTATCTAACTGTTCTGAATCTACTAAAATTCTATGAATGTTAGGAAGGTTTTACTGCTGAGGTGGAAAATCATCATTGTGACTCTCCTGCAGTTTCAACTCCAGAATTGTCAGACGTGTGGAAGGAGAGTATAGGGGACGGGGTGGAATGGGTATAGGGGAGGAGAATTTTGTTCTTTCAGTGTTCTTGCAGCTCATTCAACAGGCAGACCATACATCTGCAACTGATTGCTAAATGCAGATTCTGGACACACTTTTGGACTTTGGGCATAAAAGCATCAGAGAGGAATAATAAATTAGTAGGCAGATGTTAATTCCAGTAATTATGACTGTAGGAAAAAAAGTCATATATTTAATTTTGAAAGTGAATTGTCTCCCTGTGTTAGACTAGCACTGATAACACATGACCAGCTAAGAACCTGAATGAAATTACCTGTTAGGTGCTGTGCTTTTGGTGACAGCACAAATAAAATTGGCAAATGCAGGAAATGGAAAGACCAGAATGACTCTCAGTATTGAAAAATGACAGAAAATTAGACAATACAAGGCCCTAACCGTTAGTTCAGTTGATCCATAATCTCCAGGACAAGAAGTGGTCCAAGGGGTTGCTGGATGGAGCATGCCCTAGTTGCCCCTGCGTTTACTTGGCCCGTAGCACTCCTCACGATGTAGTATTACTGTTTTTCTCACTTTTACACTGGGTTCTCAGTCCCTGAAGGTAAGAATTATGTCTTCTCTGCCTGGGCAACTAGCACAGTGCCTGGCATAAAGAGGGCATCAGTAAGTGCTAGTGGATAAAATGCTTTGATGTGCATCAAAAGGTACCAAAATATTTCTTCCATTAACCTGTCACTGTGTCTGCTGTTCTACCATTAGAGTAATTTCCGTGGGTTAATTCATCAGCTCTGTTAAAATATAAGAATGTTTGGGAGAGAACAATGGGTTAAGCCCTGTAAGTCATTACACCTTACTATGCATTAATTTATCCTCTTCCTTTCCAATATGGGGCTAGTTGAGTGTAGGCTACTGTAGAGGTTGAAAACTCTGAACATAGTGAGCTCTTAATAAACATTTGTTTAATGATGAATGAATGAATATTCCTGTCTGCATAGCAGTAGAAACATTTGTTGAGTTCCTATTGTATTTTATAAAATAAATTATTTTAGATATTAGTCTAATTTTTAGAAGGATGGTCAAACCATAACTCCTAACAATCTAAGACAATTTAGTACATTTTGTTGTCATCATCAGATGCTTTTGAGAAATGCTACTTATTGCATCCCTTTGGAAAGACAAAGACAAAGAAACCATTAGACTGGGCATTTTCCGTAATGGCTGATGAATGTTTGCAGAGCACAAAGGGAAGTGAAAAATTTTCAATTTGAAGATTAGTCTGATTAACTTAGAAAGCCAACCAGAAAAGCATTAAGCACCCAAATGGGTTTATAAAATCTGAATTCTTGGATAATTCTCGCTTTAAATAGTGATCTGAGGCAATGTGGTGTGGAGACGTGTCACAGACAATTTGATGACTTTGGGTAAAGTATGTGCCCTCTCTAAGCCCAGGTATCCTTATCTAGAAGATGGGGATAACAATATCTACCTTGCAGGCTGATATGAGAATTCAATATCAAAGAGTTAATATTTTGAGAATTTATTATGTCAGGCAGTGTGTCAGGTTTGGGGGCTCCAAGAGTGAGCTAAAGAGGAAGATGTCTGCGTTCATGGAGCTCCCATTCTAGTGGTGATACAGGGAGATACTGTAATGCCTAGAACAGTGCTGGGCACGGAGCAGGCACCTGGTAAATAAGGGATATAGTATTCTGTGGTCACAACCTGTTGGGGATGAATGCTAAACAGTTACTGCTACCTGAGAGCAACAGCTTCCACGACTGTATTAAAGCTAAAGAACTGCCAACTTCTGATGTCCCAGTATAGCTCAACAACAAACAAGGAGCCTCTACTTGCGGTCTCAGCCCCACAGCTGGGGCTCCTGAGCAACTCTCACCTGGAGCCTCCACCCCACCCACAGCCTGCTGGTGGCATCAGCAGTTTGTTCAGTTGCCACCGGCTTGATATCCAGTGGGTCTGGAACTGGCATTACTGCTGCCCTTGGTGCCCAAGTATTTCCAGAAGTGGCCTCAGTTTCCCCTTTGGTTCTCTTAAACTAACTGCAAAGAGAATGGCAGAGTAGTTAACAAGCATTTTGGAGTCTAAATACTTGGTTCCAATCTCAGCTTTACCATTTAACATGGTGAGCAATTTACTGAATCTCTCCAAACCTCAGTTTCCTCATGTGTATGATGGGGTCAATAATAGTACCTGCTCTGACAGAACTGCTTTAAGTATTAAATGGAATAATGTATATATAAAGCTCCCAAGTGAGCACTCAGGAAATTTTAGGTGTTGTTTTTATTACTAATTGTGGAAGATGCAAGGTCATCTTTGTTGACTTCATGCAGACAGTCTAAGGCAACTGCGACATCTCTTTGAAGTTTTAACACTTGTAATTTTGGATCTCTCTCTCTGTCTGCCCCAACAAGTGCCATCTTTTATGGTCCAAATTTTATAAATTTTTCTGGCTGAATGATTCTTTTCTTTATAAGGTACTTTAACTTAATGGTGTTATCAAATTTAAATTATTTAGATTATCTAAATTTTAATTATCTTTCATATAGGTAATCTCCTTTGGTCACCACAAGGACTCTAGGAGATTGGTATGGGTGATATACCTGTCCCCATGTTGCTGACAAGGAAACCAGGGAAAAGAGAGATTAAGTGAGTGACTCTCTCAAAGTTACATGGCTGGTTACCAATAGAGTATATCTAATTCCTGCTTGAGATGCTGAAATTACTATTTAATTACCAAAGCCGTGTTCACTGCGGGGACTCAGAAGTAGGCACAGAAATCAATTTCAGAAAATCACTCAGCAGTAACTGGAAAATGCTTTCAATGAGTTGGAAAATCAGACTGAAGAATTAACCCCCAGACTTAGGTTGTGAAGCCTAGAAATTCACATTGAGGTTTTGTTTGATTTTCTGTTTTTTAAGCTTGTGAATTCTGCTTTCACCCATCATTTGTAGTATAGAATCCTGAGCATACCCAAAGCCATTAGAAATTAAATTTACAAGGTTTTGTGGTTGTTTTTAAAGGAATTCCATATTTCCAGGAATTTTACATTTTTCCCTTTTGGCTCATGGCAGGAAATCCTGCCCCCAGGAATGAGTCATAACCTCCCTGCAAAAGGACTGGATCCCCTCCCTGCCTGCTTTGACCCCTTCTAGAGTGACTTTCCCCTTCTTAGGGGAGGAAAGCAGTGAGCTTCCTTTTGGGTTGACTTCAGCTGTGTCAAGGCTTTTGATTTAAGTAGTCAGGGCAGAAGAACCAAGGATGATCCAAACTTCTAGAAAGGGTACAAGACTGCCTCAGAGTCCACCTTTCTTCAGCCATTGCTGCTCCAACCAGCACCATAGCTCCTGCCTTGGCTGCCCTGTGCCTTGCTTACTTGCTGCCCTGGCACTGCTCTGCGCCCACACATGGGATGGGAAATGGCTGTAGGAATCCCCAGCCCTTGGGCATGCACGTCCTGGAAGTGCATGGAAGTTTTAACTCCTATGGAACAGCCTCGGCTGATAGAGGCTGGAGGCTGGTGGGTAATTCTGAGGTGCAGCTTATACAAGACTTTTCAGACAGTCCCTGCAGGATCAAGCCCGACTGACCACAGTGGTGACCAACAAGGGAATGTGTCTTTACAAGAGCTTCCCTCCTTCCCCATTTCACTGTCCCAGTCTCCCACTCCTATTCCTGATGTTACCTCCAAAACTAGACTATGTGCATGCAAGCCCTTGTCTCTGGCTCTGCTTTGGGAGAGAGGATGGGAACTCATCCTGGTTTTCATAATAAACCAATTCACATACACCTGGGAAGGTCAATATTTCCATGTAATACATCCCCAACTTAAATGACAACTACTTCTTAATTCTTCCGTTAGAGAAGGAATAGTTAGAGAAGGAATACAGTGTTTGTGGAAAAGCCTCGAAACAGGAGGTGTGGGTTCCAGCTTAGCCACTAATTAGTTATGTGGCCCAAACTACACTATTTAACCTTTTCAAGCTTAGTACCTGATCTACAAAATAAAGGAGATGAATTGGATTACATCATTTCTAACATCCCTTCCAATTCCACAACTGTATCTCTGTGAAATAAAAGCAACTGGGGGACAGTTTGTAGTAGCTGCTTTCCCCCTCATTAACCCTAGGAATTGTTTTGCCTAAAAATATGGCAATACTTTAATGTAACTTTAGACAGGCAAGTGAATCAGCCTCCTGAAGGTCTAGATTAGAGAATGAGCAGCTATTCAGAAACTCAAAAACACAATAAGGCTGACAAAAAGAGACCAAGCCAGCTTCTCTGGAGTCAGCAAACATTAGCCAGGGCTGCAGCATTAAGATAAGAGCAGAGTAATGAGAAAACGAGTTGCAACCAACTTCCCTGACTGCATCCCAGCGTCACTCAGTGATTCGTCACATCCCTAACAGGGCTTAATGAATGGTCTCCTGCTGTTGACATTTTTTTCTCCCTTAGAACTTACTTGGAAACTTGGCTTGGGAAAATGCTTCTACTTTGAGAAAAGTAACACAAAACCTTGCAAGTGTCAGACACAGGAAATAAGAATATTAAAGGGATACAGGCTTCCATAAATAACCAATTCAGGAGCATCAATTCAGAAAAAGATGGAACAGCATGATAGTTAAGTCAAAATGAGGGCCACAAAACATGCAAAATAAATAGCCTATAAAGAAAATGAGGTTGTAGATGCCACCATTTATAAGACATACAAGACATTTATAAGATATAAGACATTCATAAGACAGATAACATAGGTACTATTATCTCCATTTTACACATGAAGAAGAGAGGCTCAGAGAGGTAAATAATTTGTCTGATGACATACAGCTATGTAGTGGCAGAGCTAGGATTTTTTACTTTTAAAATATATTTTTAAAATTAATTAAATTTATATTTATAAAAGTAATACTTACGGCAGTTAACAAATCAAACAGTACTAAAAAGCATATAATGAAATAAAGCAGTGTTTTTCATATTGCTGCCTTGTTGCCCTTTGACTGTATTTCTCAATGCTTTCATTTGATTTTTATTTTGGCCATGATGTTTTTAATTTGCAAGAGCTCTTTCTTCTTCTACAGTTTGCTCCTATTATTTTTTAAAGCATTCTGTTCTTATTTCATGGGGGCAATATTTTAGCTCTCTAAGGATATTAACAACAGTTTTGGGTTTTTGTTTTCTTCCTCTCCCTATTTTCTCTGAATTCCATTTATTTTCTGTTTGTTTTGGTCTCTGCGTTTCACATGCGAGACTTTCACAAAATGTTCTGTGATCCTTGCTATCTGCGTGTTAAGAGTACGGCATTAAAAGGCTAAGCAGGAGTTGTATGTGTGTGTCCCACACGCACACTGTATAGGACACATTTATACTAAAAATTATTCATTGTTTATCTGAAATTCAAATTTAACTGCACTTCTGTACTTCCATTTGCTGAATCTGAGAACCCTGGATGTGTGGCTTACAGATTCTGGCCTCTGGGTGACTGGGCTGTGGGCTTGGGGTTTCAATCCAGAGACCTGTTCCATTTGACTTCATCCCTTCTTCTGAGCTCTGCGTCTCATTCCCACCTTGAACTTTTCTCAGTCCAGAGCGCTTTCTTTCATTTCTCCAGAGAATAAACCTCTGCCCTTCTCCAGGGATAGAGGAAAGGGAGTTATCTGGCTAGGTTGGTGGAGGACTTGGTGGGCTCTGAATGTTCTGAAAACTGACTTTTTAGTAATTTCCTTGTCTTAAGCTGTGAGCGTCACATTCACTTTTCATGGTACTTTTTGTCTCTAAGCCCCAAGCAAGGCTCTGCAAGACAAACTGGCTTGCTTCTCAGAGTTGTCCTCCTACTTTCCACTCCACTCTGCCAGATCAGTTACATTCATCAGCTGGCCTTCCATTTTCCACAAATGGATTATCTCTTATCAGTTGTTTTGGGCCCTCTCTGGTTCTCTGATTTACGCCTTTTTGTTTTTGTTTTAAAATTTATTTGGTGCCATTTTAGTGGAGTTTCAGAAGGGAGAGGACATAGACACTTGGGCTCAATACACCAGGTTTAACTAGAATGCCAGAACGAGACTTAAATCCAGACCAATATAATTCCAAAGTCTTTTACTCCTTGCACTATACTGTGTCATAACCCATTCACTAGAGACCAGCAATAAACACCTGTGGCACAGATGATCAGTTGTCTACTCAAATATCTCTCTTCCCTTTCTTTCTTAGTAATAGAACTCCTAGAATTTAGCAGGGCATATAATTACCCAAAATGAAGCCTTCCTTTCCTAACCTCCCTTCAACCTAGGGATGGCCAAGTGACTAAATTCTGACCAATGAAATGAAAGTGGAATTGTTATGTGAAGCTTCCAGAAAACTCTCTTAAAAGATAACTTGCATCACCTTTGGCCCCTTTCTTTTTTGTCCCTTCCTTCCTTCTGATAACTGGGATGTGGACATTTTGCTTGGAAAATGAGCAGCTATCTTGGACTCAGGTGGAAACCATGTGTTTGAAGGTGGCAGCGCAGAAAGATAAAGTAGCCTGGGTCCCTGATGACTTAATGTAGCTACTCTGCCAACTGCAGATTGCTAATCTCCAGATTTCTTTTATGTGACAAAGAAGTAAGCTACTGTTATTTTGGGTTTCCTGTCCCTTACAATTGAATCTAATTCTAACTGATGCAATGCCAAGTACCATAAAATTCAAAGGGAGTGACATAGGCTTCCTGGAAAAGGTGGTAGAAGATAGTTCAGCCAGATGGGGAAGTGGAGCAACAGGATTCCATGTAGGAACGGTGAGATGATTGGGGAACTAGGACCACTGCATAAGGTGTTTTCACAGGGTAACATGCAGTTAACTAACAAAAAGGATTATTTTTTTCTGAAAAATGAAAAACAAAGGGTAACATTAGACCTGTCTGGTTGGAGTACGAATCATGTTGGAGAGAAGTGGAAGATAAGGATGAAAAATAGTTGGGGGCAGATATGGAGGGAGAACCTTGAAATGCAAAACAAGTTTAGAGGTTGCTTTGAAAGCAATGAAGCCACTGAAGGCTTTTAAGATGGGCGTTGGAGATGCAGGTCTAGAATGTGAGGTAGTGTTAGAGTAAAGAATTTCAGGGTCTTCTCTATGCCTCTATAGAGGTAATATGGCACTGAGGCCAGGGGAGTGAATCTGAGTAGAGTAGAGAAAGAAGAACATGGGTTCAGGAACTCATACGTAGAAGCAAGGAGAAAAGAAACCTATAAGGGATCCAGAAAAGGAGAGAGGAAGGCAGGTGGATGCTGCGGAAGAAAAGAGAGTAGAAATTGACAATGAGAAATCAGTAAACCTGTAGATGTCTCAAAGAAGCTAGAAAATATCAGAAATGAGTAAAGGACTTCGAATTTGGGGACAAGGAAGTCTCTGGTGACCTCTGAAAGTACAACGCTGGTAGAATGTGAAGGTGGATGCTGGTCTCCAAAGTGTAAGTGGGTGTTAGGAAAATAAAGGTACTCATGTGCTCCATTTATTTTAAAAGGTGGGCAGTAAAAGAAAGGTAAATTGAAAAGCAATTAAAGACCAAGGGGTCAGGTCAAAGAATTTTTTAAGGAAGGGAAGTTGTTTGGTCTTTAAGATCAGAGAAAACTGCATATCAGTGAAGGAAGAGATAACCAGGCTGTCAAAAGAGGTGGTACCCGAGGGAGCGGGTCTCACAGGAAACGAGCGGGATGGAATCGCCAGCTCAGATGGAGGCCTGAGCTTTGGGAAAAGGAGGACGGCTCTTCTGAGAAAGAGAGCTAGAGGAGAGGCAAGGAATGAAGGCTTGGCTTTCTGGTCATCCTTTCAGCAACAAATCTTTTTCATTAGCATCATCAATGCCATAGAGATCTAACCGGAAATCATAGTCTAAAACAGCAATCTTAGCCAGTCTCTAAAATAAAAATGGCCATCACTTAGTTTCAGCCAAGAGTCCCACACAAGGCTCATAAAACAGAAGAAAGATATAAATCTCGTGATTGTAGCCCTGATTGTCTTGTTTTATAGACACTACACTAATGAAGTTCTCTTAGATGAGGGGAAAACAACAACAACAAAAAGTTTAGGTCATTTACACATTGATATCAGTGCTAGAATAACAGGCAATCCCCAATATGGACCTGAAAATTAATTACAGCTTGAAACTTTAGATATCCATTTGTCAAATAGATCAAATGCCAATACCTACTCAAAGTACAGCGTGAGGTCTGTTGCCAGTATTGACTGCTTCAAAAGCTGCATAAGGTCACTGTATTCCTTGGAGGACAAATTAGCAAAGATGTTGTGACCCTGGAACGAGAAAGTACAAAGTCACAAAAGACAACATTAAATCTGAGCCTGGTGACTACATGTTTTTCCTACATTTTTTTTTAAAAAAAGGTCTAGAAACATGATAAAATCATTTTCTAAAAAGCGTAATGACATTTTGTGCAACTACAAACAGATTCCCTGGCAAACATAGCAAAGCTAGGAGTACAATCATTGTTGAGGAGGACCACCAAGGGACACTTTATTATGCTTAGTCTTGAAGACAAAATTGAAGAGTGTTTGAACTCATCTTCCTCAGGCTACGTTTGTGCCAACAACTCCATTTAACTGCCCACGTCCTGTGGAATTACAGAGTGGAAAAGCTGACAAAACGTTCAGGAATCTTTCTGACCCCGATATATCAATACATCCTAGTCTCACTAGTAAAGACTTAAGTTGGCCTTTTGGAAGTATTTACTCTGGCAACAAATGACTTCAAGGAAGAGAAGAAACATTAGACCAGTGGTACAAATGGGGGTGATCTTGGCAATGGGCACTTCTAGCAATGTCTAGAGACATTTTCTTGTCACACTGAGGAACGGTGCTACTGGGATCTACTGGAGAGGCCAGGGATGCTGCTAAACATCCTACAGTGCACCCTACAGACCCTACAACAAAGACTTACTTGGCCCAACGTGACAATCCTGTTGAAGTTGAGAAACGCTGTGTTAAGCTGTGAAGATACGTCTGGATGGAGTGTGTGAAATTCAGGACAGTGAATAATTACTGAGTAGCTAGAATGTATAAGATACTGCTCTTGGCATGGGAGGGCTCTAAAGATGCCTTTGGCCTTGAACAACCTGCAAGTACACCTGTGTCTCCATACCTTTGAAAAGCACACCTTTTTCCATCCAAATTTGTTTTAGCCACACTAGACAGTTCCACAGTGTTTTTAGTAAAGTGTGAAAAAATCCTTCTTTAAATGACTGACAATTCACTTAACTTGCTTTGAAAGTTAAGACTTTTCATTTGTCAGGTTTTCTTAGCATGAGATATGAACTCATAAATAGGTGGTCTGGGAACTGGACCAGTTTTAAACCTAGTGTTGAGAGCCAGAAGATGGTGCAGGAGGAAGGCAGTGAAATGACTGCCTGAGAATATTTTCCAATGAGAGGTAAATTAATTCTTCCAGGGAACCAGAATATCAATTGGTAAATTACTACCTACCAGGCACCAGATGATAATCTGCTTCCTTGAGTTAATTTATCTCATTGGGGGAACCCACCACTCCTTAGAGACTAAAGTATATTGGTCCCACCTGGGACCAGGTCCAGTATTAATAATAATTTTCAAATGAACTCTTCCAGACCCTTAATTCAGCCATCAGGAAGAAGACTAAAGCAATGCCACACCATAATTCTGTCCAGCTTTCTTTGCCTCAGCCTTGCCCCATGGATCGATCACAGGCTGGTGTACTGGGGCCTGGGAAAAAGTGGTTGGGAGCTCTGGAAAAGTGGTCATCTGGATCCAGCCACACATCTAGCATCTCCCAGGGAAAGAAACAGAGCTATTAGGAACCAGTTACAGTAAAACCTAATGTGAAGTCCAGGAGAAAGTTGGTCTGAATTTGAGGATCTTGATTATTTTGAGAGTGCGTTTTACTACTTTTAAAGGACATAAAGTAACTTAACACAATTTATAGCTAAGAGAGTGACAAAGCCAGCCAGGTCAGCTTTAATAATAATAATAATAAAAGTTAATTTGCAATCCAATCAGTGTATTGCTTATATGTAAATTGGCCTTCTACAGTGTCTCAAGGGTATGGTCTCTAAAATAGATAAGTCTCCCTAAAATACTACTTCTACTTCTTGTTTAGGGAGTAATGGTATTGATGGAAAAAAAAAAATGTAGAGGAAGAAAGGACTGGAGCAACTTTCTTCAGGCTATCTAACCTCTCTGTGCCTCTGCATTATTTGGAAAGTGGGGTGGTGATGACATCTGCATTTTTGCCTTTCTGATGGGCAGGATGGGACGGGGCGGGGGGAGCGTCAGGGCAGAGCCTGAACACCGCTGCTTGGTTCCATTACTGTTATCCTGCGTTCTTCAAAGAGAACCCCCGGAGTAAAGTGCAGCCGATGTATTTTGTTTGTATGAAGACAAAGTCTGAGTTAGTGGGGTTTGTTTTCCCAGAGAAGCAAATGACCTTCTGAGAAAACCCTGACCTCCTGTATATAATCTGTTATTACAAAGGTGAGAATGTCTGGCCTCAGGGGTGTAAACCCATCATATTACCAGTACAGAAAAGATAGTCTGACCCCAGTTTCCTCCTGTTTCTACTTCCCTCTGCCACAGCACGCAGCTAAAACATGGCCTTCATAGGAAAATTCCAGAGCCACACATGCTGGGATACTGGTTTCTGTCAGAGTTACTGAGAGCCTAACCCTTGGTGTTTCATTCCCAACTGCAAATACATCTCCCCCAGCAGGTTTGTCTTCTGCAGTTGCACTCAGGTTCCGGAGTGCTGACTCTCCTTTATGGGGTCGAAGAAGGCTTTCATGATATTGCAAAAGACACTCTTTCTCAAGATAGGCTGGAGGAAAAAAACCTCCATATTTAATGATGCTATTCCAGCAAAGCAGGGCCTTAATGATGATAATAATAATAATTAATGGCACAGCTAGAGAACTGACAAATAATGGGGAACAGATGATCCCTTCCTGGCCTCAAAAAAAAGTCTGTACGCCTGCAGAAAATTAAGCAGATCCTTTCTTGGCAATTTCAAACTCAGACGCCGCAGCCAGAGTCAGTTAGCGGTTTTACTTTTTCTCCATGGAGAGCTAAAAGTGTAAAAGACCAACTATTTCTAACTCCTGCAATGCCACATGAAGCAAAATAAGGCATATGGCTGCAGCCCTGGGTCTCAAGTCTAGTTGCAGTTCTCACTTTCAAATCGGTCCCACCAGCAATTTTAAGTTCTCTTATCTTTTATAGGTTTCTCAATTATGCGAATAAAGTGTAACTTTCTCACCCTGTTTCTGCTTCTACCATCTTTTTAAATGGATTTCACAAAATGGAGATGTTGGGCCGCTCACTACTTGGATCTGTTAGTGGGCTTCTGTATTGTTAAGAAAGGTAAGGCCATGCTCTGGTGACAAGCTGTGGCAGTCTGCTCTGCTAAGTGAATCTGAAAAGCCTCCTAACCAATAATAAAACCCAAGTGAATCAGCTCAGGACGAATTTGAACAAGGTCCTTGGTCAGGCATCTGAAAGAATTTTTAAAAAGCCACAAAGAAAAGGTCCAATAGTGCCAATTCTCTGTATCTTCCTGTGGCACTGCAAAGAAAGAGAAGTAGGAAACATCATTTCATTGGTTTTCTTTCAAGGGGAGAAGCAGAATGTTAGGTCTGTACCTCGCTTTGAAGGATCATCACTGCGTGGTTGAAATGGTGATGCTCTAAGGTAGCAGAAGTTCCATAGAGTTGGGCCAGGGCAGAGCCGCTCCTGAAAGAGGACAGATGTGTGAGTGACCAAGGCCCTTCACCCGTCAACGATCCCCCGACGCTGGCTCTTTGGATCAACGTGTTTCTCCTGCTTCCGCAAAGGACCGTGAGCAGATACATTCTCAGGTAACCACCTGTGTAGTTCACGTATGTATTAAGTAAACGTTTTGGGAATCTTCTCTGTGTTAGGCTAGATGCTGTGGATGATACGACCATGAAAAAGACACAGCCCACGCTGCTAAGAAATTTACAGACTAGTAAGGGAGATGAGATGTGGTCCTAAGGGAAAAGAATGCACAGAGCACATAATATAAATACCACAGAAAATGTTCCAGGTCCAGTCAAAGCGCTTTGGATGATCTGAGGACAAGAGGCATAATTCCTGACTTTGGGGATCAGGATAGGCTTCATGAGCTAAACCTTATAAAGCTTCTGAGTGTCCAGAACGAATGTCATATACCAAATGTATTTGCGGCTCCATGGGAAAAGACCTTGTGAATATTATGTAGAACCCATTTAATCTGCTTTACATGTAAGGTTGACAAGCTTCTACTATGGTTTTTCCAACCTACAGTCACACTATGATATCTCAATGTTGAACTCCAGAAAGTTCCCTGGATTTGGAGTCAGAACTCAGCTCTCGGTAATAGTTTCGGGTCATTACTTGGTTGCTTTAAGCATCAGTTTCTTTGTCTCTAAAATTATGATAATACTCTCTACCTCACTTGTTATTTAGGAGCATACAATAAAATACTTGTAAGTGCCTATCATAGTGCCTGCCATGTAGTAGATTGTAGTCTATACTAATTATTAATCAACAATTAAAACACACATATATTTCCATTTTAAATAAATAAAATGTTAATTGATACTTGAAAGGATAATTTTGAATTATCTGTATATTTTGCTTATGTAGAACAACCCGTTCCTCAACAATGTCAGTTTGGCAAGTGCTCATTTAAAATGTTCCAGTGTGTTCATTTCCAATTCTCCTGAAGTAGCCTTTAGAGCATCTTAAGAGTTGAGAGACATTCCAAGAATCCTATGGTTTAAAGGACAGTCATGGGATGGCAGCCGAGGACCCATGAAGGTCCTTGTGTTCCTTCTTGCTAATTGCAGAGAGTGTGGACATTGAAAGGGCAATTTGGCCTTAACCTGGAAATGCCAGAGATTGCCCGATCACAGTCTGCCCTTTTAGTGAGAGGAGCAAAGACTGCATGTAACGCCACGTGAGGGATTTCAGTCATAAGGTGCCCTCTAGCTCCAGCATGAGGCGGCCCAAGATCATGGCCGGTTTGGGAGTGCGGGGGACCTGTGATCTCTGGAAAGACTCAGAGCTGACCACATGTTGAAATAAAACAGCAGGGTTCGGGGTTATTAGGAATGGGGTTAGTAAGCAGGGTACTAGACTTTAATCAGGTGGTGTTATTTCTTTAAATCTTGCCTTAATCTATATCATTTAATATGTGAAAATTTGTTAGGCTAATCTTAGCATTAAGTGATTAATATTTAATGTTAGTCACTATTTTTCTAACATAGAGTTCATTTTTGTGAAAATACATTTTTCAAAATGCACACTGTACTGTGTCGTAGCTATATTTGTCTTGGCTTTTGAAATTCTAGGATGTTTTATATGCATGTCAAATCCAAATGCTTGGCATGGAGTAGGTGCTTAAAAAATATTAGTTGTTTGGCTAATAAGGTTGTGGTGGTATGTGTAGAGATTATAGTTCAAACTGAAGGTTGACCATAATAAGTGTGTTAACATTTTAAAATAATGTTATTAATAATAATAGCTCTCATGAGAAGTACCTGTCATGAACTAGGCAACATATTAACACCTTAATATATTACTTCATCTAGTCCTGACAACAACCATGAAATAGGTATTATTTTCTCATTTTACAGATAAGGAAACCAAGGCTCAGAGAAGTTATGCTACTTCTCCAAGGTCACGAAGCTAGTAAGTACCAGTTCCAGACTGGAAGCCAAATTGTGAAGCTTTTTCTCATTACATAATGAGAAAGATAATTATAACTTTTACATTTCTGATATTCAGTTCTCCATTTTTGCCAAGCTAGTTGTCATCAATGAAAGAAGGTTTCAAAATTTAATTCAGAATTCTTCTAGTATAACTGCTAACCACAGGCTCAGATTCCTGTGATTTGTTTCTATTAACTAGCCATGCCAGATGTGCCCCAGTTACTGGTGTGAATCCTGATACAAGAGAGTCATTGATGTAAAGTAGGGTCAAGATGCAAAATATCATCTCTTCCTTTATCAGGTTGGTTTAGCAGACCTTACAAAGTTAAATCAGCTACATGATAACAAGTCACGAAATATTTTCTTTTTTCAGGATGAGTAGGATGTATCCTCCTTTAACCAGGGGACACCTTGTAACAAAAACACTGGTGCCTCCTATGCTGTGCTCTCCTCTCCCCCAGATCCACATGGATTCTGAACTGCTGCATTTCATCAGAGGGCTCTCAGGGTGTTTATGCAAATGCATCTGATGGCCCACGGTTTGAGCATCTTTATCCTCACATTCTCTTTGTTCCTTTTAGTAATTCCATCTTACATTGTCCCCACCCTCACACAATACTGATTTAATCACAAATATGTAGATTTTGCAACAGAACCAGACTAATGCTATGAAGAGACTGTGATTGATTGATTGATTGATTCATTCATTCACCTAATAAGGATGGATGACTACTGCAATGCGGGGCTGTGGGCATGTGGGATACAAAGATAAAGAAGACATGGCTCTTACCCTCAGGAAGCTCACAGTCCCCTGTAACTGCGCAGGAGACTTTCTCTGTCCAGACTTGCACTTACGATGTCACCTTTCTGCAAGCAAGGTGCCATCTTAGCGTTCACAGGATGGAGCATGATACTAACTCTACTTTTTTTGTCTAGAATGAAATCATCTAAGGAAGAATGCTTCCAATTCCATATGGTTCCTTTATTTACATTACTAGGTTTGGTCTCTGTCAGATTTTCTAAGACTGCAAGACATCCTGGTGCTTTCTCTCTCAGTCCGAGGCTCGCTGAGAATGCACCTACACCTGCCATTACTCATGCACATGCTGTGAACCTCCTAGGACCGCAAGAGTGAAGTCCATGGTCAGAAAACTTGATAAAAGTGGCAAAAATTAAAATCTATCTGTTAGGATAAACTTTATCAAAATGTATTCTACAGAAAACTAGTTCTTTGGAATGTTAAATGGCATTACAGGCAGAAATAAAAAGGGTCCCATGGTTAAATATGTTCAGGAAATGCTGGGTTTAAAAAGTTAAACTGTTTCTTTATTATAGGATTTCTCCGTGGCATCAATATGTGAAAATATGCACCGTGATTCTGCAGGAAGGGGACGTAATATGCAGTATTGACCAATCTTACTTGATCATAAAACCATTTTTAAAAAAGAGAACATGTCTTTCATGTAACGTACTTTATGTAAAGGCATACTGTCATTTTTCATGTAAAATGTGAAAAAAAAAACCCTCAAATCAATCACACGTGGAAAAAAATTGACTTTAGCACCACACCTCATTTTAATTGTCTGTGGTAAGTAAATCCATCATATCAGTAGCCCCGGGGCACAAGCACTGTAATTGTGAAAATATTACAGATACATGTAGGGTATGTGGAGATGGGGAGAGAAGGAGAGCAGAAGAGAATCCAGATCCCTTAAGCACAGGAAGATTTATACCTGTGATCTTTCATGATGCTCATTATTGATTAGGTCATCCCAACATACTGAAGTTTTTAATTTTTGGATAGGCAGCACACTGAGGAGAAACTTATTAAAAAGAAAAGTCAACGTGAAAATTTTGTCCCCCATAGGCATCCAGCACTTCGCACAGGCACCAAAAATAAGCGTGTAAAAGGAACCTGCGTAGCTATGAACTATGTACCTTCATAACTTCCCTAGATATGCATATTCATTGAAAAAGAGACAATGGAAGTGTGCTGCCATGGCTTTCAGAAAAGACAGGAAACTTTCAGAAGGAAAACTGTGAAAGGTAATTAGGAAATTGAGAATTGTTGGGAGGTGGCAAGGAATGGGATTAGGCTGTCACGGCAGATTAATGCGCCCCCGTATTTCACTTCTGGGACCTGGCTGAAAGCGACAAGATGGGTTTTCATTCCCAAGAAATGAGTATAAGAGACTATGCTAGAAATGAATAGAAGAAGTCTCCTAGGAGAATATACTACAAAGCTGCTCGGTACTGATATTTAATCATCAGGGGCAGCTGTAATAGGGAGGGCGCTGAGTGGGAAACGCTGTCCCCGGAGAAAACAGGAGAGCCGTGTTAAGAGTAATTTCAAAGCACTGTGGGATCGCTGCCCTGTCTACCTATCGATCATTCACTGCACGCACTCCAATACTTTAAAATTAAGCATAAAGCATGAAAATGCAAGGGTTCACTTATCAGAAAGGCTAAGAGAATAAATCATACTGTGCTGTAACTAAAATCACAACTTTTTATTGTAGAGGCATTTTGCATTTTATATAGTAATTTGTCCCTTGCTAAATGTCTCTTGTTTCTTTATAGCCTTATATAGGAAAAAAGGTAGCATATGCTTTGCCACATAATAATTGGTGCATTTAATTCCCATTTCCAAATCACTTGAAAGGTTGGAGTTAGACTGAGTACTTTAAGGAAAGGGACTCTTATACTTCCCACACAATGCCTAGCACAGTGCTTCACACTTAGAGAGCACTCAATTAATGGGGAGTAAATAAGGAAATAAGGATATAGATTTCTTTCTAGGGATTTTCCTAAACAATGGCACACTTGCTGAATAAATCTTATTCTAATCAATAAAAAGGTCGTTCCTTCATCATGATGTAAAAAGGTCTCTTTCAGCATTTATTGAAAAAAATTTTAACTGAGGTTGCATGGTGGTGGCCTTTGGTGTTCTAAGTTCAAAAGTGACTCTGTCAGTTAAGAGGCAGGGCTGATGGACATCCCATGAGCTGGTAACTTGTGTACAAGATCGATCATTGTGAGGAAACACGTCAAGACCATCTTGGAACAGGTAGATTTGATCATGTGGTATGAGGATGCAAAAAAAATTTTGAATTCTGGCATCAGAGACTTAATATCTATCTCATATGTGTGAAATCTGTTCATTATAATACAAGTCACTTGAAATTTGGGGACCTCAGTTTCCAATTTCTAAAAATTAAGGCACTGAGAAATATGACTACCAAGGTCTAGTTGTGTTCTATGATTTTTTTGGCTCCACATCTTGATTTTTTGGATGTCAAAATATATCTTAGTTTTCCAGAGTTCACATATATGGCAAGTCAGCCAATAAACTGGAAGCTCAAAGGGCTAAAATAAATATCACAAAGTCATGAGAGAGAGTAGAATAAAGTGGTTAAAGAATGGTTTTTGGAGTCAGATAGCCCAGGTCCAAACACCACTCTGCCACATGCTGGATGTATGAATTTGGGCAAGTCACTTACTTTCCTGAGGCCCAGTTCCCTCTGTAAAATGGAGACAAAAATATCTACATACAAGGATGCTGATGTGCACTTGAGATAGTAAACAACAAATAAACTCTAGTTCTTCTTATTGTCTCAGGGACCATTCATTGAAAAGAAGAGAAATGAATTAGAACCAGCTTCACTAAAAAACAAAAATAAAACAAAACAAAAACCCATTGACTAAATGATGCCAGGAGCTCTGAGTAAGGCCCACTGTCACAGGTATGGCCGGGTCTCTTGGAACCAGGAGTAGAGATATGGAAAACCAGGGATCAAGTCTGCTTTTTCTCTAGGATAGTATAATCTCTGCTTCTCTCTGAACATTGGCTTTCTTCTTCTCTCCTCTCTGCAGATTTGCTTTCTTGTTTCTTTTATCCACTTGGGACGTGGTCATCACAGCTTTCCCCAAATGGCAGCCTCAGCTTCCAAGTCTATGTGCAGCTTAGACCTCAACAGCTAACTGAGTCAATATCATGGTAATCCAAGTCCAAATTCCTGGGAGATAAAATATGATTAGCTGGGTTTGGATTAGATGTGTATGTACTCTTGGTCCAAAGAGCTAAGAGGTCAACTAGCAAGGAGGGCTGGCTCTCTCAGTGTGACACAGAGGCTGTCTCCAGGCTGGGGGCTGTTGTTATCTGGGTACATATATTGTGCACTTGACTCTTAAAAGAACCCACAAGGTGCTCACTCTTGTTTTATAGATAGAATCTTTGTGCATAAGTGGCAGAATGGTAGGTGGCTGGAGGGAGGCTGCTCGAGGAAGACACAGTGACAATGATGCCATTGGCCTCAGAGAGAGGTATCCTAAAACAATGATAGCAATGAAATGCAGGCACAGGGGCTCAAACCTAAAACATCGTCAGACCCTATAATCAAAGTGTGCACAGTTTACCATTCAGTAGGCCCCAGGGACACTATTGTTTTTAGTACAGCATCAAACCGATGTGTGTAAAAACTGTGTTTTATAATAATCTTATGAAAGGTTGCACTTGTTGAAGAAATCAGGAAACTTTGTTGAAAAGCAATATTAAAATAGTTAAAACGTCATCCATTCAGGCATTTGTCATTCATTCATTCACTCAGCAAACATTCCTTGTGGGTTCATCATGCTCCTGGTACTTACTCACGGGGACTCAAGAAAAGGGGAGACACACCGGTAAATCAGCAACTAACATGGTGTGAGATGCACACTTTTGAAAAAGCATAGCCAGGGCATGATGTGGGCACAGAAAATTGACAAGGGGCAGGGGAACTGCCCACTGGGAGCAGAGAGAAGGGAACTAGCCGGACCGCATAGAGCACTTTAAGTAGCCCCTTGTGTCTGGAACCTGGATGCCCGGGTGGGGGTGGGATGACAAGGAGTGACTGCTGGGCCAGAGGAATGGGCAGGAGCCTGATTGAAAAGGGCCTTAAGGGCTAAACTAAGGAATCTGAACATTATCCTGAAAGTTACAAGGGCCAGTGAACATCTTTTAAGCAGGGGAGTGATCTGATCAGCTCTGAATTATAAAGAGCATTCTGGAGTGCCAAGGGGGAAAGACTGGAGGAGAAGAGTTAGGCTGTTGGTTGTAGCAATCCAGGAGGGATGCAAAAGAAGCAGTGGTTACTTTAAGAATGCAGAGATGTCGACTTTGGGGGGCGCTAAGGAGGGAATCTGGGTGACTTGCGGATTTCTGGTGGTGCCATTCACTGGGATAGAGAATAAGAGAAAAAGGGAGAGACTGGGATTGGGGTGACTGTGGGACTTCAAACAGGAGGTGCTCCTCAAGCAGCTGGAATAAGTGTGTGGAGATAAGCAGAGAATTATGGTCCAAAGGTTGTGGGCTTGGGGCTGAGCAGCAGGTGGGTGGGGGTCTAGCGAGAAGGATAAAGCGTGGAGGAGAAGAGCAGGAGAGAACACGTCCAGCGAAGCCTGGGGCACGAGGAGAGAGGCCTTGAAGCAAATTGAGGAGAAAGACTAGAAAGGTGGGTGGAAGGTGTTCCTCTCCCAGACAAAGGAAGAGAGAGAGCTCTAGGAAGGAGGAGGAGCTCTAGTGGCAAAATGTGTCTCATGGCAAGAAGGGTCAAGAAAGAAGGACAGTAAGAGTGTCCAGCCGCTTTGGGACAAGGGGTTGTTCATTGGTGGCACTACTGAGGGCCGCTCCCCTGGTGGGCAGAACTGGAAGCCATGTGGGAGGGAAGTGAAGACAAGGAACAGACAACTTTCCAAGAAGATTGGCTGGAAAGGAAAGAAGAGAAATAGAGCAGAAGCTCGAGGGAGAAGCGGGATGGAGGTGGGGTTTTTCAAGATGGGGGACAACTGTTCATATTGTTAGGATGCTGAGAGCCAGTAGACGGGGGAAGGAAGATACAGGGTAGAGAAAGGAAGATTGATGGAGCAAGGTCCCGGAGGAGGGAGGGAGAAGGCATCCAAGGCCGAGGTGGAAGGATTAGCCTCACGTATGAGGAAGGACAGCCCTTTCACTGAGATAGGAGGGAAGGAGGAAAGGATGGGGCCAGACAGATAAGTTTGTTCGTGGCAGGGGAGGAAATTGAGGGAGTTCTCGATTGATGGCCTCAATTTTCTCACTGAAGGAGGAAGCAAGGTGATCTGCTGAGTGGCGCGGGGGAGGGGGGTAGAACGGGAGGTGGTTCAGGAAGAAAGAACATTTGGTAGCTATAACTGCTGACAACAGTGGGGGACGGAACTGGCTAGGGACCCAGAAAGACTGGTGGGGAGTACTGAGCACTGAGCCGAGTTGGGAGAATATATATTGGGTATACCCTAAACTCACAACTGTGACACTTTCTCCCAAAGCCTTTAAAAGTCTAGACAGAAGAGCAAGAAATTAAATTGCTGGATTGAGCCAGGGCTGAGTTTTTGCAGAGTGACTGTCACAGAAAGGTAAGAGGGTCAAGAAATTATAGGACATGGAAAAGAGCAGTTTGACGTGATGGGCTACTGCGTTCAAGGCAGATAGAGGGACACAAAATCAATGTTCATCTGCAAGATCAGGAGCAAATAGAAGGGCCCAGGACCCCAAGGCTTCAGTAGGTAGGTGTTTTGGGGAACAAAACAAGTGACGAGCTGAAAGGTACCTGTTGACACACAGTGGGATGCTGGGGTTTCAGATTATAGAGGCAGACCTGCTCTGCAGGCTTGGAAATTGGTCATCTGACAGCTGATCTTACCTCTTTGTTGAAGCCTTCCTTAGTCCCTCCATCCTCAAACGTTTTTCTCTAGCCTCTGAAGTCTCATATCACTTTGTTTGCAGACAGGTAGTAAAAAGCACATTAAACTGTAACCTCAATATGAGAGCCAGGAGACCTGGGTTTTGGTCTTATCTCCAGCACCCGTAAGTTCTGTGGCCTTGGCCACATTGTGAGCCACCAAGCAATGGCTATCTGGACCAGTCCTACTTGCTTAGGGACAGATTATTTTGTCCATGAGCATTACGTGCTTCACATCACCTGTATTGGTGGAATTCCTTTGTTTGTTTCCCACCGTTCTGTAGGATGAGGCCTGGCAGGACCAGGGACCCTCTGCCTTCTGTGTCACTTTATTTCACTGCGGTTTCTACATACCCAACATCAAAAGAACCTCGAAGAAATTCTATTGAGGAAGGAAGAGATCTTTTGCTTCATAAAATTTCCACTTTTATTTTAATAGTCTCAAAACCAGCTTGCAAGAGTAGCAAATCCAAGAAACTTATAATGCCATGAAGGCAGACATTCTGGGAGAAAAAAAAATAGACCCTTTAAAATCTGAGCTTTGTTATCTGACTGAGGTCAGCAGAGACAGACCAAATCAACAAGCATGACATGAAGGGCAAATTTGCAATTAAAAGAAGAATAAGGAATTATAAAGATGGATGAGCCCTGTTGACACACGCACCCAGGCCTGCGTGGCCTTGGCCTGGGATGCCAGAAATTAATGCTTTACTCTTTAGCACTCGTCACCTTTGGCTCTGAACAAAAAGGCAAATGCATTAAAATAACAACAATTAGAACACTTACTTAGCTTGGAAGGCATTGTTGGTTCCCCTGTGGTCGAGGTCATGACACAGGCATCCCACAATCACCGCTAAAATTTCCACCTCCGTCAGAATCTCTTGAAACCCGGCAGTCTGGGAAGATGGGAAAACGGCAACAGTCACTGCTCAGGGCAGGCAGGATGGATAAGGCTCGTCTGCTGAGCAGCCATCAGCTCTGTTTTCATACCCACGTCATTCAAGGGAATGATTAACTGCCACCCCTTCGACCAGTGAGTTGGGTGGTCAGTTGCACAGCCCAGGGTCCCCAAGGTGATGAATTAGCTTCACTGGCTGGCACACCAGGACAGAGTTCAGACTATTTTGTTCCCTCTTTGGAGAAGAGGCTGTGCTGTCCAGATACAGTGACAGTTTGGCAAAGGCCCAGAGCAAAATGTGTTTTGTGATTCGACATTTCAAAATGATGAGCGTCTAGGGGTAGGGGGGAGAAGGGGCTGTGAATTTAGAACTGAATGCTATATCCACCAGATGCCATTCAAATGAAAGCAGGCAAAAGAAAACCCCCCTTTAAAACATATATGTATATATTAAAAGAAGCAACTTAGAAGTACTCAAACTGTTACATGATGATATTTTAGCAGTTATCTTGTAAAAATCTTAATTCATATTAGCTTGGAGGACAGATTACATTTATACGGATAGCAAGGCAGTGAGTGTCTTGAAAACTAGAATTTGGCAGGGGATTAGGCAACCCAGAATGAGGATCAGGTGGAGTATCCATTACATGGAATTCTTTTTCTATTACCCTCTGGTAGCTTGCTCGTGAAATGCACAGGTGTGGTGTAATATCTTTGGGGAGCAGTGTGATGTAATTATATAATCAGGAGCCAAAATGGTTCTCTGGTTCCTGCTGTCCTTTCATTAGTTTAGAAGAGAAAGTGAACTTATGGAAAAGCAGGTTTATGTATTTTCTTGATCTAAGGACTTTATGTCTCCCACTTTTACTTTGTAAGTCTCCCATTTCATTACTTATTAAAATCTTTGTCAGAGGGCAGGAGGAAGGGAAAGGTAGAGTTCAAATTGCTTCCCTTTGCACACGTGTTTTTTCTCCACATCTAACATCACTAGCTAGTATCCTAAGACACTTCTCTTACAGCAATGAACACTTTGTTTTTTAGTTAATTATGTTTTTATTGCAGAAATAACTGAATAATAAAGTTTCTGTGTTGACAATTTTATTTTAAAAGATTGAGTTGGGTCCACTGATACACTTAGAAATATGTATAATTTCATTTGCATAGCAAATGGGAATGTTAATAAATTATCTGGGGAGGATAAAGTAGCCCATATTGAAGCTGTGTGTGCCCTTCATTTTAAAATTTGGAGCTGGCTGTTGGCTTTAAGTTATTTTTTTTCTATTTAAGACATTAACTGTAATAGTTTTTAAAAATTCAAGTTGTAGTAAGAGACTTAGAACCGAAAACAATGGTCCCTCATCCTTCCCCTATCCTGATTCCCGAAGGCAACCACCTTCAGTTTTCTGTTTTATCTAATTTGGTAGGTATTTTCCTCCATATTTCTGTATAGTAGACACATATTATCAGCACTTGGTTATTCATCCTTCCTGTGTGCCCAACACTGTCCTAAGAGAATTACAACCAGTTAACTTACTTAGTTCTCATAACAGACCTGTGATGTAGGAATTTTATTATCCACCAGTTCAGATGAGGTAACTGAGGCACAAAGAAACTTACGTGCCCTGGGTCTCAGACAGTGCCTACCTGATTGTCACTCTAAATATTATTCGCTGCGGAGCCAGTTAGGTATCCAATTATTGTTTCCTTTGTTATGTAAATGTTTTCATTTCCTGGAGTTAAGATTTCTTTGAACATCTAAGTTGACTCACATCCTGGACAACTCTCCAGTCACACCTTTTATTAGATCCCTTCCCGTCCCAGGGATTCCCGGCTTTGGCCTGCTGCTGTTCTTTGGTCTGGATTCTCTGTCTGCTGTCAGTTTCCCCCTCCTGGGGCTGGTCTCTTATCTCCTGCATCCCACATCTCTCTCTTCCCTTGTTTTTCTCTCTCAGTTTGCAGGAACACATCTGCCAGTGGCTTCATGAGAAAGGGTGTTAATATTTCTTTTACACTGAGGAAGTTGATTTTTTTGAGGCTTTGCATGACTGAAATGTCTTTAATCTATTCTTCTACTCAATTGTTGGCTTGCCTAACAATTCTGGGTTGCAACATTTTCACTCAGAATTTCGAAGGACTGCTCTATTGTTTCCTAACTTCCAAAGTTGCTTTTGAGAAGTATAAATCATTCTTATTCCTAATCCTTTGAATGGTACTTGATTTTATCTCTTTTAGAATCCTCTCTCTATGCCTGGGGTTTGCCAGTTTCACAAAAATCTGCTTTGGTTTGGGACTTTTTTCCCTATCATTGCTTGATAAACCCTTTCAATCTGAAGGCTCATTGTCTTCAGTATAATGTTCTTGTAATCTTTTTTTTTTTTCCTTAATAATTTCTACTTCACTATTTTTTCTGTCCTATTTGAATGGCGCTCCAATTTGTTGGACATTGGACTTTTTGTATTGATTTCCTTATTTTCTTTTTCTTTTTTTTTAAACATCTTTATTGGAGTATAATTGCTTTACAATGGTGTGTTAGTTTCTGCTTTATAACAAAGTGCATCAGCTATATATATACATATATATCCCCATATCTCCTCCCTCTTGCGTCTCCCTCCCACCCGCCCTATCCCACCCCTCTAGGTGGTCACAAAGCACCGAGCTGATCTCCCTGTGCTATGCGGCTGCTTCCCACTAGCTATCTGTTTTACATTTGGTAGTGTATATATGTCCATGCCAC
>NC_041215.1:82811234-82831691 GCF_002837175.3 Physeter macrocephalus
AGAGAGCAGTGTTTCATTGTTTTCCATGGCTAATATTCCACTGTGTACATGGACCAGTTCTTCTTTATCCATTCATCTGTCAGTGGACACTTAGGTTGCTTCCATGTCCTGGCTATTGTAAATAGAGCTGCAATGAACATTGTGGTACAATTTCCTTATTTTCTTGTCTCTTCTTTCCCATTGCCCATATTGACTTTTCTCCCCTTACTTTCCAGGAGTAATAATATTTTAAATTTATAAGCATTTTCCTGTATGCTGCTCCTTTTCTAATAGCATGCTATTCTTCTCTCATGGATACACTATGGTCTCTTCTTTTGAAGATATTAATTATAATTCCTTTGAAATTCTCTTCTGTTCCCTGAATTGTCTGTTTCCTCTGAACTCGTTGTCTCTGTATTTGGTGGTTTCCTCAAATGCCTGATATCCTTGGTAGTTTACTTACTCACGGAAGAGTAAAGCACTGCTACGCTCGCCACACACGCGCACTTGGGGATGGTGTCTGTAGATGGCTAACCTCATCCCAGGGTGAGCACACGGCCAGGTGGTCCTGCTGCAGGTCCCCATGTGTCAGTATCTAAACTCACTTCCTCTGGACTTTCCAATCTTGTGCTTGGTAATGGCGTGAACACAGGTGTTGGCATTCTGAGAAAAGAGTATGTAGCTTCTCACCTTTGAGGATGTAGACTTTCACTTCATTCTCTTACTTTCAAAGTGCACCTCACGCTAACTTTTCTTTTACTGGTGTCCCCAAGTCTGGGGTTCAGTTTCTCCGGCAAATACGCTGGCTTCCTGAATAGATGGGGGAAGAGTAGTTCTCTGACGACATGGAGAGGGGATGGAGACTTGGGGACTCAGTGTTTTCATTATCCCCTCCCTCCCGCTCGCCCCATGTTTGTGGTATCTGATGCCTCTGGTTCTTGTGCTTTGACAGCTCCTGGGGGGACATTGTTTCTCAGGTGTACCCCTTCCTCCACCTTCTCACCCTGAAGGCACTTGGGTTGGACCTTCCTTTTCTTTGTTAATCTACGAACCATCCTCCCTCCATGAAAAGTGGAATTTGTGTCCATTTCTTGTTCTCCTTGTTGTTTGGGGATAATTTTTGAAAGGATGAGGGGATATAAATGTCTTTCTCTGTCATTTCTGTCACCTTGAAAAGGTAAGTCAGTTTCATTGGGTTTGGATCTTGCTACTACTAAGTAAATCCTAAAAGTCCCTCAAGTATGAAATAATTATGCATGATACTCTGGAAATCAGTGTTGTAAACACAATGAAATTGCACTGAAATTTAGAGAGATTGTTGCCTATGGAAATGCTACTGTTTAGAACTAGCTGATGAATTAGAACAGTAAGAATAGAGGTGGGATAATGTCAAAATAAGGTAATTCAGCTAGAAATTTAATTGGAAGATAAAATCGAATGCCATCTAATAGACTCACGTTCAGAATCCCGAATCATTGTTACGCCATCGGTTATCACGCATTGTATGATATGATGGACTATGTTTTGCTGTAAGGTTCTATGCAGCCACTCCTGCCGCCCCCACTACCCCTGACCTTCTTGGAAACCCAGCATCTAGCTCTTAAACTATTTGTATCACGGAGAGTTTTGAGAGTTTAATAAAAGCCACGGACCTTCTCCCCTGAAATTACTCTATGATTTCATGGTGTTCAAAGAACATGGAGCCCACCCCTCGATCCTCGGAATAAAGAATCCCTGAAGTACAGCACACACACCGTCACACGAAACATATTTACCTGTCTTGACTGTGGTGCCTGAGTTACTGAAGCAGCACCTATCTCTTGACTGAATTAAAGCTGCCTGATAAGTGGTTTCTACGAATCGTCAGGCCTGAAAAGTATCCGCCTGCCACTGAGTGTCCATTTGCCCCTCCCCACCTTCATCCATCTTCTTTCTCGTCCTATCCATTCTGACCTATACTTTACACACACTGAACACTGAGGAGAAAAAGTCAACTGCCGCTGAAGACAATATACTTTCAATAGAGAACAGAGTGGCAGAGTAGGAAGTATATTTTAACGTGTTTCTCCTTATGCTTAATTCTATTTTATTTTTATTTTCAAATAAAATGATATATTTGCTGCTCCCGATCCAATAATTACGGGTTTTACTGACCACTACTTGATTCTATCCTCTCACCTGTATTCCCCCACGGTCCATATCAGAAATATATAGGTATATGGTAAAGCAGTGAATACCATATACCTAAGTAAAGAGATAGCCACGGCATATAGAGCTAGTTCCCATGTCACCCTCTCCAGAAAAGCCTGTGACTACCCTCTGAGCAGGTCTCCTGTGACAGTCCTTCACTGGGTTAAATGTATACTGGGATAACCTTATTCCCAGCCAGTAGAGCATATAATCACTGGAACGCCAAAGGACCCAAACAATAAGATTGATTCAAAGGGTTTCTTAAACTACCCAGTAGTTTCCTAGCACTTAGTCAACATAAAATTTAAACCAGTGAGGATGTGCATCAAAATATTACCAGTAGTGGGATCACGGATGACTTAAAATTGTTTCCTTTTTGCCCAAAATTGCCATAAAGAACGTTTATTCATTAGAATACATATACATTATGTGTGTGTATGTAAATTCTTTTTTGTTTCAGAAATAAGCCCGTGTTTCATCAACATGTCCTAGCTTGGAATAAAACAGTGACATCCTGAAAAGTGTCCATTCATTCATTTATTCATTGAGCAAATGTTGATTCAGCATTTACTCCATTGTAGGCTGGAACGGAGAGTTAAGGAAGACAGGTGCATCTGGCCCTTGTTGCGCATATAGTCTGGTCATGCCTTGTGCCAACCAGAACAGTGCCACGGAGCACCCTTTTCTAGTGAGAAACTCTCCCAACATCGGTTACAATTTGTCGCAGAAAGTGATGGTGAGAGTGGCTAGCTCCTGCTTTGTTTCTGGAGACGGTGCATCATGGTCTGCACGCCCCTTGTCATGTATGCAGCTATGGTGCGGGAATCTGAGAAAGTGATGCCAGATATTCTGCCTTCACGTTTCTTTTTGAACTTGGCTGTCAGAAGTACTGAATGACGAGGAATTTCCTGGATAATCCTGTTGATTCTGAGATCTGGCAGATGGCGGACTAAGAGGGAGGGAATCCACTGATGTACTGGAAATTCCTAACAGTCCCAGAAATTCCAAACCGAAGAAGGTCCTTGGCTCCAAATGCTCCTCCATGGATGCTGGCAGCGGGCACTGCAGTGGAGGCTTCCATGGATTGGCTGAGGTTAAGAGAGAGCATGATGGGCTTTTGTAGAGCCTTTCTTCTCCCCTTCATCTTTCTCTTTCCTTGGATTAGGAGAGCAAAGAAGACTGCCCAGACCATTCCAAGAGGTTTGGAAGAACATAGTTTCTCAAGGAAGTGCCTTCTCTAGAAGAATCTGCACACCATATCCCTAATCGTGTCATCATGTCTCAACTGATCTAAACGTGATTTCATACCTTAGAAGTGATGTGAGCTTGGGGCCGAAAGGTAGCATTTAGAGAAGCAGCATTTAATTCCTGGTGTTTCTTAATTTCTGGTATGCAGTGTTGCAGGGGCCCTGTCTGGGGCCTTTGTTTGGTATATTATTAAAATCAAATTTACTGTAGCCAAAGAATGCTCGTTGAGGGTTTCATTGTAAATGCCACATACAAAGTGTGTTGGTCTTCTAAAGAAAGTCCCAAACTACAATGCTGATGGCTGGTCCAGCTGTGCTAGGCCATCCTTCACATGAGGTGTCTATCAGTGAAACTTAGATCTCCTAACAAGGACGGAAGGTTCTGTGAGAAGGGTGCCTCAATCACCCTCCCAATTTAGCCCATATCCCAGTTGAGTGGATCAGAGTGGATCAGAGAGGTAAGAGAATTAAGCCCGCAAGTTTGGGCTGCACGGGCATTTACAGCAAGTCCAGCGTGCTTTATTTTGGAATCTATTTTTTTGCTTCAAGATGGAATGGCCACCTCTCAACATGTAAATCCTGGGGGCAGGCTGATGGATACCAACCTATTCAATTTGCTCCAAAGCAGTGATTTTAGGCAGAGGACTTTCTCAAGCTTTAAGATAGAAGTAGATTTCATTTGCTTACCAAGAGTGCTACAAACAAATTTATGCTTAATGCCATATCCTATCTTCCTTTTAAAAAAAGATCCTGTCTTTGCCAACCAGAGATAGTGGGTGATGAAAACACAAGGGGGAGAAGAACAGATATTCACACAAGCGCAATCTTCCATTGTGGGGAAAAAACCCTACTGGACAAACCATAGCATCTAGATTTAACGGTCATACTCCCTTGGTGTTTACAGAAATGTTTGTCTGCCAATATTTGGGTCTGCTAGGCTGAAAATGAGACACTTCAGTCCCATTTTCCGGTCCAGACACCAGAACCTTACCAGCTGTTAGGGGACCACCAACCACCAGCACCATGTTTACATGTCTCCTTCACAAAAGCATGCGATAACAACACAAACCAGTTGTAGTCTGTCTGATTTCCACGGGAGTTGGATAGTTTTGATCAAATTTGCTTCTCTTTCTTCTCAAGATATTAGTCAATTATTGATTTGGCATTAATTAAATACTGATTTAAGTCCATAATAATCCTTTCCTTATCAAGCTCAGAGTTGGGAAGACCTTACAGTCTACACTTAACATACTTTCTTTTACAAGCAGAAGCTCCTGAAGGCACTTATTATCAAATTGCAAAACCTAAGTCATGTTTTGGACACAACTTGTCTCTGAATCTCAAAGGATATTGCAAATGCTTGTAGTCTCAGAATGGCAAGGCAGCAAAACTGGTACAAGTATGTATGTTTGAGTAGATGACGCATGAATTTTAAAAAATGAATTGATTGTAATCAATTTTATTTAGTTATTTTTTAACCACCTCCTTGACTTAATTTTTAACCTACTTGTTACTCTAATTTTATAAGATCATCTATTTTGTAAAGTTAAAAGCATATGAAAAATAGAATTCTGTATTGAGCCCCCATGTACTCATTACCTAACTTCAGGAGGAAGCCGTGTTCCGTTATCTTGTTTCAGCTACATCTTCACATGCACGGTTTTGTTTGTTTGCTAGAATATTTCAAGGCAAACCTCTGGCATCTGTCAATACTCTTTATTTCATTTTCAAGAGGTCTTGATGTGGTCAAATAAAAATCGGTCAATATATCTCTGCTCTCGTATTTCGATAAAATGTGTGAAAACAAATACAAACAGTAAAAGGAAAATTTCAGAGTAACTATCTTAAGACTTTAAAAATTGAGGTTTGGGCTTCCCTGGTGGCGCAGTGGTTGAGTCCGCCTGCCGATGCAGGGGACGCGGGTTCGTGCTCCGGTCCGGGAAGATCCCACATGCCGCGGAGCGGCCTGGGCCCGTGAGCCATGGCCGCTGGGCCTGCGCGTCCGGAGCCTGTGCTCCGCAACGGGAGAGGCCACAACAGTGAGACGCCCGCGTACCGAAAAAAAAAAACAAAAACATAAAAATTGAGGTTTTTACTTCAATTTAGATAATACAAAAAACAAAGCTACATGTATGTAGCATGCATACTGTATTTCAAAAAGAGGCAAAAAAAAACCATATTAGATTCTTAAGGACTCAGTTTGCAATGCTAAGAATATATGCGCTTTATGATTTTTTTGGATAAAGATAGCATGTTTTTTCATGTTTAGAAATATTGTTTATATTTTATGATAAATTGCGAGTGAATTGAATATAATATAACATGCGGTGTGTGAGCACAGAAAATGAAGCAGATCACCTGGTGCACATTAATTGTGCAGACAGTCCTCTCCAAGTGCCACAAAAAAGCTAGGCTGATGAATTTCAAGAATATGAGGCCTCTTCAAACCGTACCCAAATTTTTATTAGGCATCATTGAGCTAAAATTAAACACGAGACTAGTGAAAAAAAACTTTTAAAAGTTCCCAGCTTGACACCCTTAGGTGCCAAGTTTCAGCCTCAAGAAGGTGCCGCTACTAAGTCATAAACCATGAAAAATGACTGGGGCTCTACTCCTGGGTCTCCCTGACCTGGAGGATTTGGCTGGCATCATAAAATACAGAGTGACAGATTAAGCAGTTTACCAACACCGTAAAAATCTCAGGAATAAATTCACTGTAATCAAAAATCCTATATTGTAACTAGGCAGCCCCAGCTCTGAAACCACATACATTTCCTGACAAGCCTGTGTCCATGGACAAGAGCTTATACTCTCCCCGAAACACCGGCACGATTATGTTCATACACTTTTACAATTTATGTGTCCTAAGAAAAATACTCAGCTCTGGCTGATGGTGCGGGAGAATTTATTTTCACTAGAAAGGGAATGACCCATAACTCACGAATGGCAGCGCTTAAAGTGAGTTATGGAGGGTACTCTCCTGTGTGAGGAAATGGATTGCATTACCCTTCTGCCCAATTGTTTGTTTGATTATTAGCACACCAGGTTCTTAAGTATGTGCAGCTTTGCCTTTTTCCTTTTGTAAAATAAGTGTGGATAAAGGGAATGTCACCTAGAAGCATGGGATGCCTCACTGGAGCTCTGAGAGGTGGCCAGAGAGAATAAAAATAGAACCCTTCTTAAATGATTAAAAGCCAGAGTCTTAAATGTAATTTAAACACAGTATTCAAATTGATTAGCTCCATAGTGCCCAGTGCTGATATTCTGCAAAAGCATTAAAAATCACTCCTCTCCTAAATTAAAAATTTGCCTTCTTTGAAGTTACATTGGAATTCAAGATATACCTACATGATGATTAAAGAATTGGTATTTCTAACATACAGATTTTATTGTATTATTCTGATAATGCTGCTATTTATTTTAAAGTAAATATAACTAGTTACTACTTATTGTGATAAGGAAATGTGATGTAAAGTGATGTTTGATGATAATAAATACGATTATTGTTTGTTACTTTGTTACTGTGAGTTACAGAACAAAACCGTAGATCTCTTTGTACCTTCCAACGTTAGAATCTACAAAGAAACTAGATTTCCGTCAAGATTAGGATTCTGGTTATTGAGCAAAAATATTTTATTTGAAAATTCAACTGGTTCTGTCCTTCTCTGGGTTGGAAGGGGAGGAAGAATTACAACTGTGCTTCTAAGATCTCCTTCCAGAAGGAATTTTCTACCTCAAAAATCAAGGACTTCCCTACAAACGGCAGACAGAGGACAGCACATTATCCTCAAGCTAGTGAACAGGACGATTTTTCTTCCTAAACGTCCCTTCTGCTCTCTAGTTTGAATTATCAATAAAACGACTTGGCTTATCTCTGAAAATAACCTTGTTGACAACCCAAATATGGACTTAAACGCGCTACCTCCACATTTAAGATTTAAGAAGCCCCCAGTAAATGTCAGGAGGTGTCAATGTGTTTGCTGCGATACTTGGTTATTATTAGTGTTTAACTGCAATTCCCAACCAGCACCAGGCCGCCAGCACCACCATAAATTTTAATGTGATCATGTGCTCGTCTCTTTTCATATCCAGTGAATTCTACAAGATCATAATATTCTATATGAACCCTAGCTGAACCTTAGTGTGATAGGAAGAAAGAACAAGATTTCTAGCAATGATAGTTGTTCATCATTTTATAGTTTTTTTGAAAAACTAGACACTGAGCAGCATGGGTCCCTGAATAATATTACCCTAAACTGAATCCACTCATTCAGTGAATCTTTATTGAGCCCTACAGGATACTGGGCATGGCCCAAAGTGCTAATGAGTACATTTATGGGATAGTGAAGAATACTGACTCTTAAGGAAACCTGTTTTTCCCCGTGGAAAATGTGTCAGAGCTCATACATCATTTATAAAACCGAAAAACGCCTCTGCAACCTTGGCATCACCACATGCCTTTTTATTTGACAGAATACAAACAAAAGCATGGTCGGTTCCTGTATCTGGTCTACATTGTGCATGTAAGAAATGTGCTTATCGTCTTTCATTATGTATGTGCTTGCTGGAATATTTATTCTACAAGCTTCTATAAATAAAGAGAATTTGTATAATTATTCTTGATCTATCTGCAGGTTTTTATTCCCTGTTTTAACGACAAATAGTAACTGGCACTGCAGACTGCGTTTATCCGAGGAATTAAAAATATTTGGTAAATTTTAACTACCTAAATATCTCTTTAGAAGCAAAGAATAAGATTGAAGCTTTCATTTTAATATTTGGAATTTCAGGCCAGAGGCTTGTAATAATTTAATAAGTCATTAACAGGATTCCCAGTGAAATAAATTTCCACCGTTTATACATCAAATTGCCTATCCTACAATGCAGTTTGTTCTTTTTCTTTTTAATTTCTAAAGGAACAAAACCTCTTTGTTACCTAGACATGAGGTGGAATACTTTTGCAAAACATGATTCTGAATGAATGAATTCGTTCATTCATTCAAGAATAACTTTATATTTTGTGTCTGAAATTATTTTAGGGTTAAAGGTTGGGAAGCCAGTTCTTATATGTATAATTTGCTTGCTCTGTTGTACATCGTGTCATAGTTTGCTCATCAATGACACACAAATGTGCATCTTCCCATTCCCGGAGACAATGGGCTTGGAAAAATACACACCCACAGATGTTAGACACATGGAGAGTGCCATACTATTCACACTAATAGCTCTGCGGGCAAGGAGGCAGCCCTAATACAGGTCCGTCTTGAGAGGAGGGGCTCTTTTCGGACACACTGGCTTTGTTGGTGTCTCTTTTAAGAAAAGAGTGTGGCGTGTGTGTCTCAGTATTTCTTGTCTTAGAAGAAAAGAAGCATTTTCAGGGAATGTTAGTAAGGTTTCCGACCCCCACCCGCTTCTTTCCAGGCAACTGGCTGGGAAACTTTGCCTTGGAGTGCCATCTAGAGGAAAATTTCGTGCACATGCGCCATGCTTTCTTGGCTTTGTGACTCAGGCTGAATGAATGAATCCAGGGGTTAATGTACGATGATTTTTTACTTTCGTTTTTTGGTTCTAACTCAACACATGCAAATGGAATATGAGATAACTAGAATGGAAATAAAATCACTGATGAGAACAAAACAGTGAAAGACCCTAACCGTCTTCAGGAGTACCTAAAGCATTAGTGCCCACTCATGGAGAAAAGTAGGTTATCATTTTGCCTGCTTTGCCTACTGAGGTCGTATTCCAGAAGTTAGAATTGATGAGGGAATTAAGTTCACTTTTTCTTCCCTGATCAAGTAATATTTGTTATTTCTATAATTATTTTCTTAGTGAAAAAATTCTGATTAACCAGGCTGCCCATGGTCAAGTTGGAGAGGAGACTGCTTGTGTTAGGGACAAACAAAAGTTGCCATTTTCAACCTACTGTAACCCTTAGTCAAGTTCAGCAACGTTTAATGAGCAGAAAATAATATCTTTTCCAGATGTGGCTATTCTATTCAATGTGAGGGAGAAAATAATAACATTCACCAATGTATTTTTCCCAAAGTCATGTTTTTATTTTGCAACCTCTACCCACCCTACCCCCCAGCCCCACTCCCGACCAGGAGAACTTTAAGAGTGAATTCTTTTCTTTTTGAGCTAGTATTAATACAAAAACAAAACCCAGACTTTCTCAAACAGTGATACACTTCAAGGTTGCTGAGCAGACTTGCAAAAACAACTATACCCTTGAAATATTTTGGCAGTAAGAGTACCTCCATTGTGGCTGACATAGCTTGAGAGTTCTGCTGTCTTCAATTTCTCGAAAAGGATCAAGACTGTCCATATTGTGGAAACATTTACCGAAGAAAAATGGGTATGGATTCCATTTTCTCCTAAGTGTCCACCTGACCCCGAAGCTCTTGCCAGCTTCCCCCATCCCAACTATTTTAAGGCTTGTTGTAAAATCTATTTCTGCTTTTGACATCTCTAATCCTTTGTTGAACAAGGTTCCCGCTTACTTATTTTGGGAATTCACCACAAATCCATATGTTTTCCAAAATAACAGGTTAATAATTTCTTTATTAAATGTCCTCTGTGAGCCATGTACATAAACTCTACACACAGAAAGTTATTCCTTGTCTACTGAGATCTGATATGGAAAAGCAAGACGAAAGGGTTTTTGTTTTTGTTTTTTTTCATGTAATTTTGGCACTTCAGCAATTAAGGCTCACAGCTCAAAGCATCTTCCTTCCTCACTTGGCTGCTTTCATGGTGTACGTTACAGCGAGACGGGGCAGTCCAGTTTTTCCAGGTCATTCTCCTTGCTCCTTAAGCAGTTGAGGACCCAAAAAACAAGTCCTTGAGTATAACAATGAAGACATTTTGGTCTCATCTTCTTATGCTACATGTGCATTTGAGTTCAAGTCAATCAAACGCAAATTTGTTGAAAACCTACGAAGTACATGATTGAGTATAGGGTGCTGGCGATGCTCTCAGCAGATAGATAAATTAACATTATTGCAAGAACAACAAATTATCTCTTTAGCCTCAAGCTGCTTACTTTATAGGAGAATGAGAAATCTTTAACTTAAAATACACAGCAGAAAGAAAGATGTGTTGTACTAGACACAGTGCAGAGAAGTAAGTAATTACTGATGATTGCTGATGATTACTGAAATTATTGATGATTAATGGAAAGCAAAGACTTCACGGGAAAACTGGCATTAGATCAATGCCTTTTAAAGAATGAGTAAAATTTTAGTAGGCAGAGAAGGGGGCAGAACATTTCATGAGGAAGGAATGGAAGTCTTACTTCACGTGGACCAAAGGAAAATGTCATTTGGATTCCTTCTTTTGGGTTTAAATTTTAATCTGGGTGCAAAGATGTAAGGTATTTGGATTTATGTTATGAGAATCCAAAACAGGTCTTCTCTTTTTTGTGTGTGTGGTAAATATGTTTACACACACACATATGGGCACATATATATGTATATATCACCAGGAGGCCAAAGAAACCAATATATTTAAGCCAGAAACCATTTTACTTGATGATAGCTTAACAGTGTAAAGTGCAAATAAAACCAAAACAAGCCTTATTTTTTGCCAGCGAATGGAGGTAATAGAGGATTTTGTTTCAGTCTTTGTCACAAACATTTCCTTTTAGATTAAATTCCAAGGCTTACGTCTGGCCAGCTGCCCTGGCTGTCTCCATTAAAACAGACTGGCCCCCTTAACTGAGTTACGGCACCTGGAGCAAAGGTTTGAAGCCTAGTGTACCCCTAAACCCTGAGAGCATTCACTCCTACTCCTTCCTTCCTGGGCCTCCCTGGACCTTCTCTCAGATAAGCATCCCTCAGGATTCCTGTGTCCCTGGGGGTAATGTTCACACACCCCTTCTTTGGCTTTCTACCAGCCTAGAAAGTCTTATCAAGTGGATCTCTTTGTTTAGTCATTCATCCCCATATCCTCTGCAAAAATATTGCTTTGAAAATCCAAGCATTTCTTTTGTTAAAAAAAAACAGTTTCTCAAGATAAAACATTAAAAAGAGACTAAAGCAATCATTCCAAGACTACACCTGCTTCAAGGTGTCAGTGATCTTACAGCCTTAAAGCTCAGAGATCATTGTGAAATATATACTCCCATCACCAGGGTAGGTAACTTCCCACATAAAATAAGTCACAGGGCAATTTTTCAGAGAAATGGGAACGTGAAGGGGAAGGCTGTAGGTCCTCACAAATGACAGATGACCTTCCATCGTCACTGAACACACTTACAGTTAACATTGCAAACATCAGCTGGCACACGTTGAAGGCATGTCTCCAGTTGTGGTATAGAACCATCCGATAATTTTTCCTTACAGTCAGAAGCCACCTACACAGTGTCTGAAATGGGAAGGGAAAGGTTATGTCAAGAAGTTGTATGTATCTCCGGTGGACCATTACCAAAATGATGTCTTCTGTCTGAGTAATCCTCAACCATCGAAGTCCTTCCAAAAACATCTCACAGGATTCTCATGGTAATCCCACCAGGTGTGCAGGGAAAGTATTAACTTCCCCAATTTGTATTCGGGAAACCTGAGGCTCAAGTGGCTACCATGTTGTTCCAGGTGCACTCCTGGGATCGCCCATGACAGAACATCATACCTCATAGTCGATTTTAAATTTCTGTACCATCCCCAGCTCCATGAACATCCGAAGAGCAGCCGTGATCATGGCGTCAACGTCGAGAGAAAAGTCATCAAAATGTATGTCGTTGATGGCAAGTTCTGACACCAAAGGGATGTTGGCTGCCTACAAAAGCAGAAGACATAAGTCAAGCCAAGTTCACCAGCTTTCCCAGACCCTTCATCTTGCTCTCCTCTCCTGCTTATCAGACGTGCCACATAAATCAGACCTGACCTGCACTTACACCCTGATACAGCTAAAGTCTGAGCTGGAAATGTCTTTTGTTTCTGAACTGCTAATGCCCCAAGCAAATGAAAGGGGTAGGGGAGAGGGAAGCTAATCTGAAGAAAAAATATACACACTGGATCTAGTCTGCAGAATTTAGAATACAAAGCAGTCTAGTTTACTGAAACTGCAGTCATACAGTATATTCTGATGCATATTACAGAGGACTAAACACAAGAAACATCTGGGCAGCCAGCAGCTGTGAATTTTAATTGCCACTATTCAGGAGAAGGACATGGGAATACACCACTTTGCCGTGTTTCTTGCATCCTTATATCCTGTAGCTGTGTATTTGCTCTTTGTTACACACATGTTCTGTATATTCAGAAAGATGGAAAGGATCAGACAGCACATTTCTAGTGCAAAATGTGTTTCTTAATAGGATAGAGATGTTTGGAGCATATGTTTCATTGAAGGAATAAATTTGCAATATAGTTTAGTGTCATTCTATAAAAACATCACAACGTAAATTATAATACTGGTCGTACATATTCAGTGTTTTCAAAACACTCATGTTAAGCAGCTGTCAGTCAGTTGCCCTACACAAACTTAAAGGGCATAAGAAGTCTTTGGGAATAATTATTTTTGCTGGTTTCATTGGGCCACTCTTGGTAAGGGAATCATTTCTATGCTTTCAGATTATCAGGGACCATTCTGTATTCATATTCCTAGTCTATTCACTGGGTGTAAACTACCCAAGGAGTAATTTATACCCTGGGACCACTTTGGCCGAGCAATGAAATCCAACTCTGCTCACTCTAAGCATCCCAGAAACCACCGAATCAATCCTTTCTCAGCCCCATGCTCCTCCATAGGAGCACACACCTCTAGGCTAAAATCCAAACACTGGTTATTCGCCACAACATGGAAGAACAATGAACAAATACATACATTATGGGACAATTTGCCTGCTCTTCTGCTGATTGTTTATTTTTGTTAAAAATTAATCAGCTTATCTTTCAGTGAATCATTTTACTATATTAACATATTTGTAGAATCTAGCTCCTTGGAATGAAAAAGGTAAGGCTTGTGAAATTCAAACACGGTGGTGGTGGTAATAGTCTTTGTGTGTAGGTGTCCTTATTTGGAGCTCTGGCCTCATGCTAATCACTTTAACACCTTGCTTTTTGCTTTAAAAATAATTAAAAATCAGGGACTTCTCTGGTGGTCCAGTGGCTAAGACTCCACGCTCCCAATGCAGGGGGCCCGGGTTCGATCCCTGGTCAGGGTACTAGATCCCGCATGCCACAACTAAGACCCGGCGCAACCAAATAAATAAAGAAATATTTAAAAAATAATTCAAAATCAAAGTTATACATGTGCATAGTTTTAAGAGTAAGTTAGATCTGCAAGGTTAGTTACACACGCGTGCACACGCACACACACACACACACACACACACACACACACACACACACACACACACACACTAGCAGAACTCTTCCAGTACCAAAATTTTCCCTTACCTAGAGGCAACCACGTTCAAATAATCTAGATACACTTTTTTTGGTATTTAGCAAAGTAAGGTGCTTGTGATTTTATTTTAAAATTATTTTCTGATTTAAGCACTATCTACTAAGTTCCCCACATTGAAGATGAAGCTGTCTTGCACTGTATCTGTCAACCTCTGCTACCTCATACACTACCCCTTCTCACTCCCCAGTATAATAACATAATAACTTTGTTTAGAGAAATATTCAGGGTTTATACTATAATGACTCTGTAAAAGATATTCATAGCTAAGTCATGCAATTTAGTATGATTACTTTTCCTTTCCTCGACAGCATTTTGTATTCTCAGAGTTAATAACTGTCTTCCTTAATGTGCGCTTAGTTTTCTCCATCCTTATCACTAATTCAACCTCGAAACTCTCCACCAATTATCTAAATCTCATCTGAAAATATTCAAATACTTTGGGTATTCCATCAGTTTTATGAAGAAATCTCTGTTGGAACTTTCTGAACTGCAATCTAGACTGGCAGTCTTCTCAGCCTGGTATATAGCTTTCATCCTAGATGTTTCTTCACCATAATTTTGGGGGTGTCTTCATCTCTCTTTTATTTCTGTATCCCGCATCTTTCTCTTTTCTGGCTCTCTCCTTATTTGGTGAGACATGTCTTCCAATAGCTTCCCAAGAAAAGGTGCGTGTGCTGGGTAAATTTATGAGAGCTTGCATGTCTGAAATGTCTTCATATTATTGTCACATTTGATTGATAGTTTGTCTAGATATCAATTTCTAGGTTGGAAATCATGCCATTAGAATTTTTAAGGCATTCTCTATTAGCTTTAGATGTTACTTTTGACAAGTCAGAAGCTATTGTGAATCCACTACCTTTGAAAATGACTCCTCCTCCCTCTCTGTTTTTGTAGGATCTTCTTTTTGCTTCCAGAGTTCTGAAATATCATGAAAATGTGCCTCGGTGTGAGTTTATTTTTAATCATAATCCTAGGTACCTGGTGTGCCCTTTAATCTGGAAAATCACGTCCTTTAATTCTAGGAAAAATTGAAAAATACACTCTTTGATGATTTCTTCCCTTCTTTCCTTTTCTGGAATTCCCTTTATTTGACCTTTGGACTGTTTTTTTCTTTTCTCTGTTTCCTCCTATATTTCATTTCTTTTCTTTTTTCTTTACTTTCTAGGAAATATTCTCTCTCCTTATTCTTGATATTTTAATATCACAGTTTTCATTTCTAAGAGCTCTTCTTTTTTGTCTGGGTTTTTAAAAATTTTTTAATAGCACCTTAATTTTGTTTCATGGATTCAATGTCTTCTCTTACCATTGTGAGGATGTTAATAATTCTATTTAACGTTTTCTTCTCCCTTCAGAGTTTACTTCACTCCCTTCATTTTGTTTTAGTCTCTCTCTTTTTTATTGTGGTTAGAAAACACATAGCATAAATTTATACTCTTAATTTTTAAGTATTGTTAACTATATTTACATTGTTGTACAACAGATGTCTAGAACATTTTCACTTTGTGTGAATGAAACCCTGTACCCAATGAACAACAACTTCCCATTTCCCCCTCCCTCCTGGCAACCACCATTCTCATTTCTGTCTCTATGAATTTGACTTCTTCAGATACCTCATATAAGTGGAATCATGCAGTACTTGTCCTTTTGTGATTGGTTTATTGCACTTAGCGTAATGTCTTCAGGGTTCATCCATGTTGTACCATATGACATTATTTCCTTCTTTTTAAAGGCTGAATATTGTTCCATTATATGTATTCACCACAATGGTAAATACATTCTTAATCCACTTGTTGATGGTTTAGCCTCTTTCTCAATCAGCTTATCCTTCCTTAATAATTTTAATATATTTGACTGCTTTAGAGGTATTAGAAGTTTTCCCTAGCTGTGTGGTGATCTTTGGTTTTCAGCCCCCATTTAAAAATGGGCCTCTGAAAGCTTCTATTAGAGCTTCTGGGGGCTTCTCTGAAGAGGTATCTGACTGACCTGTTTCCTTGGGGAAGCTACCGAATGTCTGTATCTTTGGGCCTTTGCTTTTTAGCTACTCAGATTCCCCGGAGAAGAATCTTCTGGGTGTTACAGGGATGGGGATTGGAGGAGCTCAGCATTGGTATATCACTTCATTCAGTCCCCTTGTTTCCAGCCTGTATTCCTATCCTCAAGCTCTGCACTGCTGTCCCCCTATCCCAAAGAGCTGCTATTATACCCGCTTGAGAGGATAAGCCTCCAGTCTTTATGGAGTGGACGTGTGGGATGAAGGATCTGGAGATCTAACTGCTTCTTAGATTCTCCATTTTCTTGTTTACAGCCCTACTTTCATCCCTATTTCCAAAGGTACTTAATTAGCCAATTCCTGAGCTGTTTGGGGGAGAGGGGTCTGTGGCATAAATCTGTTTACCTCTCAGCTTTTCCCACTTAGCTTATTTTGGCTTTCTTGGGTTTGCTGAATTAATATTCATCAATCTGTTTTCTAGCTTTCAAAATTTTGTCATGGTTAAATCCCTTCCCAATTTCTTTATCTTTGAGAATTTATGCCTTTAAAAAAGTCCCTTTATTGTTGTTTTAGTGGGGCTTAAGGAAGGAATAAAAGAAAATGAGTGTGTTTACTCTACCATCTTTATCTAGAAATCATTGAAATTATCTTTATTAAATGTTGCCTTAAATGACCAGCTTGGAGAACTCAGAGGGAATCCAGCCTTTGGATTTAGCCCCTTTGTTTCTGTGTGCATGGCCTGGCTGCAACCACGTAGACCTTTTTCTCTTGTTCTGTGTCCCCATGTGTTCACTTGTGTCATCCTGACCTTGCTTATTAGGCTGTAAAAATCTCAGAGGCAGAATGGCATGCTTCTTTCCCTTAGGGAAGCTCCAGAATGACTCTCTACTTCCATCACATGTTTCAGGGCTTTGCATACAGAGGATGCCAGGTACTTAGAATGTTCTGTGCTTGTTGTAATTTGTTCAAATTCAAACTCAAATACAACTGGAAAACCACTTCCCAAGAGGGTAGAAGCCTTGTCCCAGAAGACACAAGTTTTTCTGGTTTCAGGAGAGGAGTTTGGTTCTGCTTTGGCAACCCTCTTACAGCTTGTTGCCAAAAAGCAGAAATGGCGATGGAGACTGCATTGCTGCTCTCCAGGTGCCCCTGTCTCATGGATTATTAATAGCATATTCCCAGATGCCATTATAAGTCCTCTACCCTTCAAAGGCACTAAATTCGCTTAATTATCTTAAAAATTAAAGAATATAGGCATTTTTTCATTATGAAACGTTAATGGAAAGGAAATAAGAACATTAGGTTGAAAAATGTAAGATGACCTTTAGTTCACCAAGACCCATCCTTATTGACCTTGTCTTTTTTCCCCTACTAGGTTGAGTGATCCACAGTTAAATAATACCAGTCTATAGATCATCCTGAACCCTGTCGTAAACCCTTGCTGACACTTGTAGATGCAGAGAAAGTCCCAAGCCTTTCAGGAATGACCATTTTCAGCTATTTTGAGAAGTATGGATAGCTTTCATCTATATTCCTGGGTTCAACAGCAGTTTCTGGAGAAATCTATGAAGAATGAAGAGTAGTGTGTGTCCTCTGGAGGTGCACATGGAGGTCTAGTCTGCAAAAGATTTGAGAAGAGCATCCACAAATTTCCTTGTTATAGAGCCATATGCACCCCATCTCTTCTGATAGGTAGAGAATGGGGTCACATCTTCCAAAGCTCTAACTACTCTAGCCATCGGATATTAACAAAACAAATCAAACTCAATTTCTCCAAGTGTCAGTCTTCAACTTTTAAATATTTATAAGATACCATATCCCTAAATCAAAGAGGAGTGCTACAATCCAAAATAACTACTGAATTAATAGCCAGGAAATAACATTTGGATAAAAGAACCATTTACTTTATTGTAACAATAAATGAAAACACAGAATTATGAGTCCTGGAGCTAATTTGAATAATGTTCAAGAAGTGGGACTCTAGCTGTCTGGGGGTACCTGATACCCTTTGACCATTCCTCTTCTTTGTTTGGGTCTTAACAGTTAAGTGGTTATCAAAGGGAGTCATAAAACTGTCTCCTCTAAAACTGAAAAGGTAGCTTTACAAAGAGGCTATAAAATGTTAAAATACTATCCTGGATCCCTTGACACAAGAGTATTACATTTTGTGATGCTCAGAAAATGCGAAGAAACAACAAAGTGGGTGGTGGTCCAGCCCTAGAAATTCAAAGGAGAACTGTGTTGCCTATCCAACCCACTCACCCACTAAGCCCTCTGAACCAAAGGATTCTGGGATGAATGAAATAGGGAAGACAGGACACTGGGCTGAGGTGATGTGGAAGGGACTGCAAAGTTGTCTGTTTTGCCAGCACTGTTATAGCACTTACTACATACATGCCAGGCACTCTTCTAGCACTTTATGTATATTAACTCATTTGATTTCCACAGGGACCCTAAGAGGTAAGGAATATTCTTAATCCCATGTTATAGATGAGCCAACTGAAACAGATGATAGACAATTTGTTCAAATTTGCATTGTTGTGATTGGCAGAGGTGGATTTGAACCTGAGGAGTCTGGTTCTAGACCCTGGCACCTAAGCACTATATTGCCTCTAAAAGCAGACCACTGCCAAGTCGAAGGGTTTCCCATGCCCGCATTATGCAGCTAACTTGGGTGCACCGTGAGCAGTGTTTGTGATTCCCAGATGACTAGCCTGTTGATCCATTTTTTATGATGGGCAGCCTGGATCCATTTGAAGGGGCAATGTTTTGGTCTGTACTTATTTGAATCCATTTGGGGAAGTCTCTAAACTTGCAACTGATTTCGGAATAAGCTCCAGTTGTTAGCTTTGTTTTGATTTCTGTGAACACAGAATCAGCTCAAATACTCCCAAGACTATCCTGCAAAAAATAACTTGTCCTCTGAGGGAGCAGAGGCAGACTTCAGGCAAACGACCTTAGCTCAGACTCGTCAGCAGAGCATTGATGGGACTCTAATATCACCCTTGGCTGGACAGGATAACTTAGTAAAATAAGGGAAGCAGCAAGCAGGTGATACAGTGGGGTGGAGAGCAGGGAGATGAGGGATCCTTCTGTCTGGATGGGATTCTGTGAAGGTTTCTCTTGTATATTTGGGACACAGCTGAGATATGCTTTAAACACACACGCACTCAGGCTTTAGAGGGACTAGTGGTACTACAAGTAACTAGTCGTTTAGATAGCACACAGGCCCCTGTCCAGTGGTGAAGGATGAAATTTTAACTAATTTCTATTCTTCCTCAAGAAAGGAGGACACAGGTCCTTTTGAATCTCAGTACAAGTTTGCTTACCTACACCAGCTTCTGAACGGGGAAAGCTGGGATACTTAGGTGGCTCACAGATTCATCCACGACGTGTGAAACATGGGAAAGATACAGAATTCCAAAAAGAGGGAGCAATAAAGCCTCAGTAGTGCACCATCAGTTGACCAAGAATATGCTGGTCCAGCACATTCCCAGGCTCCACCAGCTCACACAATCTACACACAACACAGAAGGTGCAAAAGGCTGGGAAGCCACCTGGTGGTGTGTGCGGCAGTGATGTGAAGATCTGAGTCCTCCTCGTGTTCTTGAGGCCAGGCATAAAACAATGCCATAGTCAACCTTTGCAGTTCAGGGGCTAGATTTATATATAGAAGTAGTAAAACTTAGAACCTAAGAGTGAATATAAATGTCTAAGAACTGTGAAGAAATATTTTTTTAAAAGAATTATAAGGCATTATTTTATCTCATATTAAAATAAATAATAAACATAGTATATGTTTTTATGTTAAAACTTAGACTATCCCTTTAATTCAGCCGATACCATTTTTACCATGTCACTCCCTCTTTAAATGCCTTTAAGGACTCATTGTAGCTTGCTGAATGAAGTAAAATTCCTTAGCTTGGTATCCAAGGCTCTTCATAAACTGGTTCTACATTGCCCATCCAGTGTTACCATCTTCTTTCCTTCTGCTAACTTTGGTTTTTTTTGTTCTTCTTTCTCTAATTGCTTTAGGTGTAAGGTTATTTGAGATGTTTCTTGTTTCTTGAGGTAGGATTGTATTGCTATAAACTTCCCTCTTAGAACTGATTTTGCTGCATCCCATAGGTTTTGGGTCATCGTGTTTTCATTGTCATTTGTTTCTAGGTATTTTTTTACTTCCTCTTGGATTTCTTCAGTGATCTCTTGGTTATTTAGTAGTGTATTGTTTAGCCTCCATGTGTTTCCATTTTTTACAGACTTTTTCCTGTAATTAATATCTAGTCTCATAGGGTTGTGGTCAGAAAAGATACTTGATAAGACTGCAATTTTTTAAAATTTACCAAGGCTTTATTTTTGACCCAAGATATGATCTATCCTGGAGAATGTTCCATGAGCACTTGAGAAGAAAGTGTATTCTGAATTTACCAAGGCTTTATCTTTGACCCAAGATATGATCTATCCTGGAGAATGTTCCATGAGCACTTGAGAAGAAAGTGTATTCTGTTGTTTTTGGATGGAATGTCCTATAAATATCAATTAAGTCCATCTTGTTTAATGTATCATTTAAAGCTTGTGTTTCCTTACTTAGTTTCATTTTGGATGATGTGTCCATTGGTGAAAGTGGGGTGTTAAAATCCCCTA
>NC_041215.1:82832735-82839222 GCF_002837175.3 Physeter macrocephalus
TTACTGTTTATTTGCTCGTTAGTTCTTCTAGGTCCTTGTGAAAAGTTTCTTGTATTTTCTCCATTCTATTTCCAAGATTTTGGATCATCTTTTCTATCATTATTCTGAATTCTTTTTCAGGTAGACTGCCTATTTCCTCTTCATATTTTGGTCTGGTGGGTTTTTACCTTGTTCCTTCATCTGCTGTGTATTTCTCTGTCTTCTCATTTTGCTTAACTTACTGTGTTTGGGGTCTCCTTTAGGCAGGCTGCAGGTTCATAGTTCCCATTGTTTTTAGTGTCTGCCCTCAGTGGGTAAGGTTGGTTCAGTGGGTTGTGTAGGCTTCCTGGTGGAGGGGACTGGTGCCTGTGTTCTGGTGGATGAGACTGGATATTGTCTTTCTGGTGGGCAGGACAGTGTCTGGTGGTGTGTTTGGGGGTGTCTGTGAACTTATTATGATTTTAGGCAGCCTCTCTGTTAATGGATGGGGTTGTATTTCTTTCTTGCTAGTTGTTTGGCATGGGATGTCCAGCACTGTAGCTTGCCAGTCATTGAGTGGAGCTGGTCTTAGCATTGAGACGGAGATCTCTGGGAGAACTCTCGCCGATTGTTATTACCTGGGGCCAGGAGGTCTCTGGTGGTCCAATGTCCTGAACTCTGCTCTCCCTCCTCAGAGGCTCAGGCCTGACACCCTACCAGAGCACCAAGACCCTGTCAGCCACATAGTGTCAGTCGCCATGGTCCGGCCCCAAGGCTGCAGGGCCCATTCATTCTCTCTTATCCTACAGTGACCTTTTCCTTCTCTGCAGTTTTATAGATCACTGTAATATTTATAATCACTTTATAATGTAGGGTTTTCAAATATACCCCTTAGAGTAGGAATTAGGTCCCTGAATCAGCTAGGTGGATTGGCTCGAATGTGTTTATGTGTGATTTCGGGAGAGGGGTCCATAGCTTTCTTTTGACTCCTCTGTAGTTTAACACGGGTTCTTAGCTGGACACAATTCCCAGATGATCCTTATATACACTCATGTTTGAGAAGAACTTCACTAGAGGCTGTTTGCTCCTAGGGTCTTGGTACCTATTAATACCTAAGCTTCCCATGGAATGGCAATGCTTCCCATTGTAGGGCTAACCAAGTCAAAGGGCATTTTATATATTTGTCTTTTTTAAGTGCATAAACACAAGGAAGATTAGTAGTCAATAATCTCTATATTGAAAAAGAGAGGAAAGTGTAAATAAATGCAAACTTCTAGGTACATTTCCCCTCTCTTACTAAACTTTAATTATTCTCAATTATTGCTTAATTCACTTTGGTTTTCTAGGCTTGAGTAGACCTATTACTTTGATCCCCTTAATAGGGGAATGAAACTTCTATCATCTCTTCACATGTGATTTTCAGGAATTTCACCAGAAGTTAAAAATCTTATGTCCTTTCCTTTACTTCTGCTTGAGCTATTCTGGTGAAACAATCTTATCTGTAACTGTTTCCTATTAATCTCAGAAACTGCCTTTGTTATCTTTCATGCAGCAAGATAACCTTCATGAGAAAACATGATTCTCACATATTTTTCTTGTCATGGTGAGAACCAAAAGAAAAAGAAACATCATAGTGACTACCCCCTTTTGAAATAGAGAAACTTTCTCTTACGTGAACTGTCTTTTCAACCTTGTCTCTTGGATAGTTCTAATATGCTCTCATTATTTATGTTTATCAAAGAAACAGTTCTCATTAGCAGCACTGAAAATTTAAATGCTGCATTTCAACAGAAACAGGTCATTTCAAAAGACATTTTCTTTTTTCCCAGTATATAACATTTAAAATAAAATTAAAAACCATTCGGTACAAGTTTTTAAAAGAAAGGTACCCAGTGTTTCTTCTTTAACACATGCAGTTGATGTAATATTTGATTATATATTTCCATGTTTTCTCTAGTTTCTTTATGAAAGAAGATTATTTAAAAGAAGGATTATAAGATTAATCCACCTTGCACTGTGTACATTACAATGATCTTAAAGGCAGTGTGTAAGGTAAGTAGAACCAGCCCTGAGAGATTATAATGATGTGTTGAATCTTTAATTTAAAATAGCTGTTCATCAAGCCTATGGTTCCTAAGTGAGGTGGGCATTCTGAAGTAATTTTTCTGTGAAAAAATGTTTCTGTTATAAAAGTTTACTGCTTTCTTATTAAAGTTCACTCAACATGGTATATCAAAGTGTTGTTTTGTTGTTGCTAGTAGTAGTGATATATACATAACCTGTTTCGTCCCCAAAAATGTTTAATGTGGATTTCAAAGATCCACGAAATAACAGAGAATAAAAGAAAGTAAAAATAGGTCAGAAAGACAAATCGAAGGGAAACTAAGGAGAGGAATGTAAAACATGATCAGAAGTGAAGTTACTAGACAAAATGCATGCTGAAGCATCAATGCATTTGTAAGGATATCCAAATTTGTCTGTAGGCTTCCTAGTAACTATTACAAAGAGAATCTGATATATTAGATGATTTACAGTGTTCGTAAGATTAAAGAAAAGCAAGGGCAAAGGAAACCCACAGAGACACAGTTATGCTATCTCTGAGTCTAGAAAGAAATGTCTTTTGTGTTTTTCAGGGAAAAATTTCCCAAACCAGTGATTCCCAAATTTGGACACCAGACCAACTACATCAACATCATCTGGGAACTTGTTAGAAAGGCAAATTCTGAATCAGAAATTCTATTTGTGTTTAACAAGCTGGTGCCCATTAACAACTGAGAACCATTGTTCTAAACATTATCCCCACCTCAAGCACTCAGAGCTGGGGTGGCTTTGGGTGGTGTGCAAATTTGTGGGATGGAAGGCAGAGTATAAGGGGTTCTCCAAGGAAGTGAAAAACCACAGACTGATGAGGGTTTGCTGTGCAATTCTTTTGACTTTTTCTATGTTTGAAAATTTTCATAATAAAATATTGGGAAAAAATAATTCACTGCTAACAAGGGATGAAACATCAAACTAACAGGGCTATCCTTCCAGAGAAAGGTTTGACTCTATCAGGGATTTGTGTAGTGATGTTACTAAAACGTATGGTTTAAATTTTTCTAGTAATTGTTTTCTCTTGAAGCTGTTTATTAAATTTACCTTGTACTTGCCTAGAACACTCTTCACAACAGTTATGGTCTCTAATCCTACCTCCGGCTCCTACGTGGGCAAGAAACTGAAGTAAGGCTTGATTGAGCGTCCTCTGTGTAGACAATAATAATATTACTTTGTATAGTTGTTGTGAGGCATAAATGAAATAACACACATACAGAGTCTAGCATGGGGCTTCCCTGGTGCTGCAGTGGTTAAGAATCCGCCGGCCAATGCAGGGGACACGGGTTCAAGCCCTGGTCCGGGAAGATCCCACATGCTGCGGAGCAACTAAGCCTGTGCGCCACAACTACTGAGCCTGCGCTCTAGAGCCCGTGAGCCACAACTACTGAGCCTGCATGCCACAACTACTGAAGCCTGCACGCCTAGAGCCCGTGCTCCGCAACAAGAGAAGCCACTGCAATGAGAAGCCCGCGCACCACAATGAAGAGCAGCCCCCGCTCACTGCAACTAGAGAAAGCCCACGCGCAGCAACAAAGACCCAACGCAGCCAAAGATAAATTAAAAAAAAAAAAAAGTCTAGTATGGTGCTCAGAAACAGGAAACACTAAATCATACTGACTGTTATAATAATTATGGTTGTTGTTGGCATGTTGTTGTTACACTTCTTATTATTTTTATACTGATATCAGCCTCAAAGAAGGAAAGGGTGGACATAAAAGATTTCAATGACTAGGCCATGAGGAATCAACTCTATCCACTCCCTTTGGAGACCTCAACATTTAATTCAACTTAAGTTAACACACATGTATTGCATGCCTAATTCTACAACAGGCCCTGCCCTGTGTTATAGATACATTTGTGAAATCACTGTGGTCCTTGTGTTCACAGTGGGTCAGGGGACCAAAGAAGTAAACAGGCAATTATAATACAGTGTGGTAAGTGCTGTTAAGCAGGGTAAATACAGGGCTCCATTGGAACCCCTGGGAGAATTTGATGAAATACTTCTAGCTTAGTGTCTCTGCCTTAATTCTAAATCATTGTTAAACTTCAGCTTTATAAAGTATATTTATAATAATTTAAAAGGTTTAAAAATAGTTATCATGATTGAAAGTTTCTCAAGGTCATAGAGCTTGTATTGTAACCTAAGAAAAGATGTGGACTCCAATCCTAAGATACTCATGGTCTACTCAAGTAGAGACAAGAGTAAACAGAATGGAACTAGTCCAGAAGATGGTGGAGGAGTAAGACATAGAGATGAGCTTCCTCCCCACAAATATGTCAAAAATACATCTACATGTGGAACAACTCCTACAGAACACCTACTGAACACTGGCAGAAGACCTCAGACTTCCCAAAAGGCAAGAAACTCCCCTACATACCTAGGTAGGGCAAAAGAAAAAAGAAAAAACAGAGACAAAAGAATAGGGATGGGACTTGCACCTCTGGGAGGGAGCTGTGAAGGAGGAAAGGTTTCCACACACTAGGAAGCCCCTTCACTGGCGGAGACGGGGAGTGGGCGGGGGGGAAGCTTTGGAGCCATGGAGGAGAGCACAGCAACAGGGGTGCAGAGGGCAAAGGGGAGAGATTCCTGCACAAAGGATTGGTGCCGACCAGCACTCACCAGCCTGAGAGGCTTGTCTGCTCACGCGCTGGGGCGGGTGGGAGCTGGGAGCTGAGGCTCGGGCTTCGGAGGTCAGATCCCAGCGAGAGGACTGGAGTTGGCTTTGTGAACACAGCCTGAAGGGACTAGTGCACCACAGCTAGCCGGGAGGGAGTCCGAGAAAAGTCTGGACCTGCCTAAGAGACAAGAGACCATTGCTTCAGGGTGTGCAAGGAGAGGGGATTCGGAGCACCGCCTAAACGAGCTCGAGATAGGTGTGAGCCGTGGCTATCAGCACGGACCCCAGAGATGGGCATGAAATGCTAAGGCTGCTGCTGCAGTCACCAAGAATCCTTGTGCAAGCACAGGTCACTATCCACACCTCCCATTCCGGGAGACTGTTCAGCCCGCCACTGCCAGTGTCCTGTGATCCAGGCACAACTTATCCAGGAGAACACACGGCATGCCTCAGGCTGTTTCAACATCACGTAGGCCTCTGGCGGCGCAGGTTCGCCTTGCATTCCAGTTATAACTACGGTGCTCCTCCCTCCCCTCGCATGAGAGAGCCAGAGCCCCCTAATCAGCTGCTGCTTTAACCCCGTCTTGTCTGGGCAGAAACAGAAGCCTGAGGGCGGTCTACATGCAGAGATGGGGCCAGAACCAAAGCTGAACCCCAGGAGCTGTGCGAACAAAGAAGAGAAAGGGAAATTTCTCTGTGCAGCCTCAGGAGCAGTGGATTAAATCCCCAAAATCAACTTGAGGTACTCTGCATCTGTGGAATACCTGAAGAGACAATGAATCAACCCAAAATTGAGGTGGTGGACTTTGGGAGCAACTGTAGACTTGGGGTTTGCTGTCTGCAACTGACTTGTTTCTGATTTTTATGTTTATCTTAGTATAGATTTTAGCGCTTGTTATCATTGTTGGATTTGTTTATTGGTTTGGTTGATCTCTTCTTTTTTAAAAAATTACTTTTTAATTTTTAAATTATAATTATTTTATTTTATTATTATTTTTAATCTTTTTTTTTCTCCCTTTTCCTCTGAGCCGTGTGGTTGACAGGGTCCTGGTGCTCCAGCCTGGTATCAAGCCTGAGCCCCTGAGGTGGGAGGGCCGAGTTCAGGACACTGGACCTGCGGCACGTAATATCAATTGGCGAGAGCTCTCCCAGAGATCTCCGTCTCAACACTAAGACCAGCTCCACCTAATAGCCAGCAAGCTCCAGTGCTGGATGCCCCATGCCAAACAACTAGCAAGACAGGAACACAACCCCACCCATTAGCAGAGAGGCTGCCTAAAATCATAAGTTCACAGACACCCCAAACCACACCACTGGACGCAGTCCTGCCCACCAGAAAGACAAGATCCAGCCTCATCCACCGGAACACAGGCACCAGTCTCCTCCACTAGGAAGCCTACACAACCCACTGAACCAACCTTACCCACTGCGGGCAGACACCAAAAACAACTGGAACTATGAACCTGCAGCCTGTGAAAAGGAGACACCAAACACAGTAAGTTGAATAAAATGGGAAGACAGAGAAATACGCAGCAGATGAAGGAGCAAGGTAAAAACCCACCAGACCAAACAAATGAAGAGGAAATAGGCAGTCTACCTGAAAAAGAATTCAGAATAATGATAGAAAAGATGATCCAAAATCTTGGAAATAGAATGGAGAAAATACAAGAAACTTTTCACAAGGACCTAGAAGAACTAACGAGCAAACAAACAGTAATGAACAACACAATAAGAGAACTTAAAAATTCTCTAGAAGGAATCAATAGCAGATTAACTGAGGCAGAAGAATGGATAAGTGACCTGGAAGATAAAATAGC
>NC_041215.1:82840860-82873562 GCF_002837175.3 Physeter macrocephalus
AAAAAAAAAAACACCAAAGTTAGCAGAAGGAAAGAAATCATAAAGACCAGATCAGAAGTAAATGAAAAAGAAATGAAGGAAACAATAGCAAAGATCAATAAAACTAAACGCTGATTCTTTGAGAAGATTAAAAAAATTGATAAACCACTAGCCAGACTTATCAAGAAAAAAGGGGGAAGACTCAAATCAAAGAATTAGAAATGGAAAAGAAGAAGTAACAACTGACACTCCAGAAATATAAAGGATCATGAGGGATTACTACAAGCAACTATATGCCAATAAAATGGACAACCTGGAAGAAATGGACAAATTCTTAGAAAAGCACAACCTTCTGAGACCGAACCAGGAAGAAATAGGAAATATAAACAGACCAATCACAAGCACTGAAATAGAAAGTGTGATTAAAAATCTTCCAACAAACAAAAGCCTGGGACCAGATGGCTTCACAGGTGAATTCTATCAAACATTTAGAGAAGAGCTAACACCTATCCTTCTCAAACTCTTCCAAAATATAGCAGAGGGAGTAACACTCCCAAACTCATTCTATGAGGCTACCATCGCCCTGATACCAAAACCAGACAAAGATGTCACACAAAAAAGAAAACTCCAGGCCAATATCACTGATGAACATAGATGCAAAAATCCTCAACAAAATACTAGCAAATACAATCCAACAGCACATTAAAAGGATCATAAATTATGATCAAGTGGGGTTTATCCCAGGACTGCAAGGATTCTTCAATAAATACAAATCAATCAATGTGATAACCCATATAAACAATCTGAAGGATAAAAACCATATGATTATCTCAATAGATGCAGAAAAAGCTTTCGACAAAATTGAACCCCCATGTATGATAAAAACTCTCCAGAAGGTAGGCATAGAGGGAACTTACCTCAACCTAATAAAGGTCATATATGACAAACCCACTGCCAACATTGTTCTCAATGGTGAAAAACTGGAACCATATCCACTAAGATCAGGAACAAGATAAGGTTGCCCACTCTCACCACTATTATTCAACATAGTTTTGGAAGTTTCAGCCACAGCAATTAGACGAAAAAGAAATTAAAGGAATCCAAATCAGAAAAGAAGAAGTAAAGCTGTCACTGTTTGTAGATGACATGATACTATACTTAGAGAATCCTAAAGATGCTACCAGAAAACTTCTAGAGCTAATCAATGAATTTGGTAAAGTAGCAGGAAAAAAATTTAATGCACAGAAATCTCTTGCATTCCTATACACTAATGATGAAAATTCTGAAAGAGAAATTAAGGAAACACTCTCATTTACCATTGCAACAAAAAGAATAAAATACCTAGGAATAAAAAGTTATAGCCACAGCAATCAGAGAAGAAAAAGAAATCCAAATTGGAAAAGAAGAAGTAAAACTGTCACTGTTTGTAGATGACATGATACTATACTTAGAGAATCCTAAAGATGCTACCAGAAAACTTCTAGAGCTAATCAATGAATTTGGTAAAGTAGCAGGAAAAAAATTTAATGCACAGAAATCTCTTGCATTCCTATACACTAATGATGAAAATTCTGAAAGAGAAATTAAGGAAACACTCTCATTTACCATTGCAACAAAAAGAATAAAATACCTAGGAATAAACCTACCTAAGGAGAAAAAAGATCAGTATTCAGAAAACCGTAAGACACTGATGAAAGAAATTAAAGATGATACAAATAGATGGAGAGATATACCATGTTCTTGGATTGGAAGAACCACCATTTTGAAAATGACTCTACTACCACAAGCAATCTACAGATTCATTCCAATCCCTATCAAACTACTAATGGCCTTTTTCACAGAACTAGAACAAAAAATTTCACAATTTGTATGGAAACAAAAAAGACCCTGATTAACCAAAGCAACCTTGAGAAAGAAAAACGGAGCTGGAGGAATCAGGCTCCCTGACTTCAGACTATACTACAAAGCTACAGTAATCTAGACAGTATGGTGCTGGCACAAACACATAGTGTTTGTGGATCAATGGAACAGGAGAGAAAGCCCAGAGATAAACCCACACACATATGGTCACCTGAACTTTGATAAAAGAGGCAAGAATATACAATGGAGAAAAGACAGCCTCTTCAATAAGTGGTGCTGAGAAAACTGAACAGCTACATGGAAAAGAATGAAATTCGAACACTCCCTAACACCATACACAAAAATAAACTCAAAATGGATTAAAGACCTAAATATAAGATCACACACTATAAAACTCTCAGAGGAAAACATAGGAAGAACACTCTGACATAAATCACAGCAAGATCCTATTTGACCCACCTCCTAGAGAATTGGAAATAAAAAGAAAAATAAACAAATGGGACCTAATGAAACTTAAAAGCTTTTGCAGAGCAAAGGAAACCATAAACAAAACGAAAAGACAAAACTGAGAATGGAAGAAAATATTTGCAAAGGAAGCAAACTGACAAAGGATTAATCTCTTAAACATACAAGCAGCTCCTGCAGCTCAATATCAAAAAAACAAACAACCCAATCCGAAAATGGGCAGCAGATCTAAATAGACATTTCTTCAAAGAAGATATACAGATTGCCAACAAATACATGAAAGGATGCTCAACATCAATGAAAACTACAATGAGGTATCATCTCACACTGGTCAGAATGGCCATCATCAAAAAATCTGCGAAGAATAAATGCTGGAGAAGGTGAGGAGAAAATGGAACCCTCTTGTATTGTTGGTGGGAATGTGAATTGTTACAGCCACTATGGAGAACAGTATGGAGGTTCCATAAAAAACTAAAAATAGAACTACCATATGACCCATCAATCCCACTACTAGGCATATATCCTGAGAAAACCATAATTCAAAAAGAGTCATGTTGACAATGTTCATTGCCTCACTATTTACAATAGCCAGGACATGGAAGCAACTTAAGTGTCCATCGACAGATGAATGGATTAAGAAGATGTGGCACATATATACAACGGAATATTACTCAGCCATAAAAAGAAATGAAATTGAGTTATTTGTAGTGAGGTGGATGGACCTAGAGTCTGTCATACAGAGTGAAGTAATTCAGAAAGAGAAAAACAAATACCATATGCTAACCCATTTATATGGAATATTTTAAAAAAATTGTTGTGATGAACCTAGGGGCAGGACAGGAATAAAGACACAGACATAGAGAATGGACTTGAGGACACGGGGAGGGGGAATGGTAAGCTGAGACAAAATGAGAGAGTAGCATTGACATATATATACTACCAAATGTAAAATAGATAGCTAGTGGGAAGCAGCTGCATAGCACAGGGAGATCAGCTTGGTGGTTTATGTCCACCTAGAGGGGTGGGATAGGGAGGATGGGAGGGAGATACAAGAGGGAGGGGATATGGGTATAGATGCCTACATATAGCTGATTTCCTTTGTTATACAGCTGAAACTAACACACCATTGTAAAGCAATTATACTCCAATAAAGATGTTTTTAAAAAATAAAAAAGATATTATGAGAAAAAAAAGAGTAAATAGAATGAATAGTGAAAAAATAGAAGCATGAAGGTCAGAGGCCACAAGAGGAGAGAGCATATAGGAGGCCAAGAAACACAGTGGAGGAGTAATATCTGATGTGGGTGTTGAAGGATGAATAGAAGTTCACCAGGAGAATTAGGACACATAGACTGTTCCAGTCAGAGAGAACAGCATGGGCAGAATACAGTTCTAATCTCATCTGAATATAGCACAAAACCATGAGATGCAGACCTATAGGGCCCCAGAATTGATGGAAATGCTGCTTGATTCAGGACTTGCCCTAACTAGCCCTGAAAACCCATAACGTGTCAGCTTTGCCAAGTTCCCATTGGTGGCCTTGGACCACAGCACTGGAGTTTGACTTGCCTGCGTGCGATTCCAGGACTGATTTCCCTTCATTGTCCATGCCAGTCTGCTCCCTTGTCTCCTGGCAGTGATCAGTCCCTGTCCTCTGTGGTCAGAACTCCCAGAACCTCCCCTTCAAAGCTGTGGTCACAGTTTTTGTTGTGGCAGGTGATAGATATACAGACTCTTCCTATGGAAAGGCAATTGTCTTTGTTTCCTTTTCTCTTTCTTTGCTGCATTCAGCAGCAAACTCTTTCCCTCCTCTTCTGGGAGACATTGAAGATCAAGAAGCCCTCTGTGTCCTCCAGGAAAAAGAACTTGTTTTTGGTTGAGTCAATGGCTCTGAGTCAATGGGCCATCAGGATCTATTCTGAAAGAACCAGAGGAGAAAGGAGTGTGCTCTTGGGGAGGTAAGAAAAGGAAAATGAACACTGTCGCCATCTCACAGAGGTCAGGGAGTGGGGTAAGAGAGAAAGGAGAGAGCCCCTGGGAGCATGGCAGCTGTACCCAGGAAGGAGATGCACCCAGCAAAGGACCACTGTGGAGGCATTGGTTGAGCTCCCATGAGCCACATGGTAGTTGAATCAGGACCATGGATGGTCCCACCTTTGCTCAAGTAGATATCTCCCATTGCTTGCAGTCAGGGACCCACCAGCCACTCCTCCCATGGGACACTGGTGAAGATTTTAGCTCCTCAGGGTCCAGCACCTCACCCACTGACCAACCAATGGGAGGGGCACTTGTCTGGGCAATGCACTTCTGCCCAGTGCCCAAACACACCCCTAAGAACCTCAAGAAAGCCAAGAAGGAAGGGCAGGACCCTGGGTACCTAGAGGAGTGCTGGTGGGGGAGCCCTGCACACATGGACTTGGGTGGGAAGCTGAAATAAACCAGCTCAAGACTCCCTGAGAGCTGGGATCATGACATTCCTCCTCCATCAGTAATATGTTGTGTAATTATTTGTTAAAGGTCTGATAGAGGAAGGTAGGGATTGGGTGTGTCTACTGTTAACTCCTAAGTGCCCAGCACAATCTTCATGGGCAAAGCTGCACATGGAAGAAGCTCATTAAATATTTATTGGATGAGTGAATGCAAGCCTGATAATCTCACTGAAAGTTATTTTTCTAGTTCTACCCAAGCCATGCCGCAATATCCCCAGGTGGATTTTCTGCCAACCACCCCTGTGAATACTTCACACTTAGACACACACATACACACACACACACACACACACACACACACACAGAGAGAGATAGAGAGAGAGAGAGAAGAATCCAAGATTAGGTAATATGAGCCAAGTAGCCTTCTAACTTTGAGTGAACCCAATGCACTATTTGTTCACACATCATTGGGACTATTTGTAATAGGAGACACACAGAGAGGCCCTAACCCCTGTCGCCCTAGTCTTCAGGCTCCAATCTGAGTTCACCAGCTGTGTAACTCTGAGCAGTGAGACAGCCTGCTTCATCCCTCCAAGAAGATGGGTCCTTGCAGTGCAGATGTGTGAGTGTGACATGGTGGCCCTGTGAGGTTATCATGAACTTCTTGTGGCATTCTTCTTCCTATGCCTTAGTAACGGAAGGATGGTAGATATTTCCAGGCAGCTGAAGGTGTGTTGACTGCGTTAGACTTTAAGGTTAGAGATGTGAGATAAGAATACCCTAAAGCAAGTCCTGCCTGTTCAGCATGGTCTTTCTAGCCCAGAGAATCGCCACCTGTAGTCTTGGCCCTGACAGAACCACCATCCCCTTTGTCCACTGCTTCTCACGTACTTGGTTGGATCTTAATGTCCTCCCGCCCACCTCAACCTCAATTTGCTGTGCTGTGGGTTTTGCTTGAGTCCTTGCTGCCCCTCTCAGCTGCAGCCTCACCTATGATATGCCTCGTCTGTGCTCCATGGTGCCTGGTAGCTTACAGGGCACGTGGCAGCGACTCTATAATTGTGCGATGAGTGAGGGTAAACTCTACGCTCACTGGTAGTTTATCTAAGTTCCTAAGTCCACCTGAAGAGTATTAAAAGAGGGATAGGAAATTAAATAATATTACAAAAGAGATTTATAGAAGATAACCTAGGTCATCATTTAGGAAGTAATACAGATTCTGTAATGAATAATATAGATTTAACCAACATTGCTTCCATTTACAAAAGGACACTTCGAATGTTAGCATCCTACAGCTTGAACACTATCTACTCCAACTAATAGCCCCTCTATATTAGTTTTAGAACAATCTAGGCAGCTTAGAAAACAAACAAAAACTTCACCCAGCACCCTTAACTTTTTCTGCTATTAGCCTCGGCATGCTCTAAGTTTTCTAATGGTTTGAATTTAGTGAGCAGACTCATGTTAATTTCATAAACAGAAACTTATAAAGATGGTCAGAAATTCCCAACTCTTGGTGGGAATGGTGAAAAGAAAAAATGCAGTTTCATGCACAAATATGATTTCAACATGGGTTGAATGGATAACTGTCTACATGCCAGGCTGGGGGGAAAGATCTACAATTCCAGCTGAGGGCTCTCTTCTGCCTGCCTGAAATATCACCGTTAGAATTTCATCAATATAGATCAGAGAATTATTCCCTATTAAAATGAAAATACCTTTGAGGCAATGGGGTGTACGGAAAGGCTCATAAAGCAGACAGAAAATGAGAATAATTCCCTAAGAAATGCGACAACAACTGTCGACAACTAGACAGAAAAGGATGAAAGGAGAAAGAAGAACTTCTGCACCAGCAAGAGGTTAGGCTGTCTAGGACATCAGCCCCTGGTGATGGATCTGGGTTTGGAAATAGGGACCAGGTGAGCTGACTAACAAACAGCTGAAGACTAAGGAACATCATGCTGCTTTGTTTCTGTAGTTTAAAATTACAGCTTTATCAAAGGATTTCCACTAATAAGAATTCACAGGAACAAGCGAACTCTTACCACTGAACCATGATGCCTAAGGCACGGGGGTCAGCAAAGGCATGGAGCCTGGAGGCCTGTGAAGTGGTAGAGAAGGACAACATGGGGGATAAAAGGAACCAGAAGCTCAACCTCTCCTCTTTATGGTTTTGGTAAAAGTCCACCTGACCCTGCCCTTCATGTGCTGGGATGATGGGTCCTAATGCCCTGTTACAAAGTTCCACACCCCACCATGGGAGCAGAACCAGCGAGGGGCAAAACCTGAATGCTAAGATTAGAACCAGGGCAATGGGGGGTCACCCTGGGGGTAAGGAGGAGGGTGTGGAGCCACTGACCAGGATAAGGCTTTGCTTGGGTTTTCCATTCATGCCACTGGCCTGATCCCATGCTCTCTCTCCCCTTGTTCCATACCCGGAGCCCCATCTTTTTGGCCTGCTAGTTGGGGTTGGGAGTGCAATCTGTCACTATGGACATATGTGGCTGGCCGCCCAGGCATCACTTTCCAATGAATTGGTCAGAAGAAATATTTCAATGTTCATGCATTCAATAGAAACGATGGAAATTCTCTGCATCACAAGCATAACAGGGCTTCCCTGGTGGCGCAATGGTTGGGAGTCCGCCTGCAGATGCAGGGGACGTGGGTTCGTGCCCCGGTCCGGGAGGATCCCACGTGCCGCGGAGCGGCTGGGCCCGTGAGCCATGGCCGCTGAGCCTGCGTGTCCAGAGCCTGTGCTCCGCAACAGGAGAGGCCACAACGGTGAGAGGCCCCTGTACCGCAAAAAAAAAAAAAAGTATAACAGAGCCCCTTTGTCACCTCTGAAACTAAGCATGTCTTTGCTTTGCCTCAGCGTGTAGTTGGATGTCTTTTTGGAGAAAAATAGACTCAACTTTCCACGTTTTTCATGGTTTCTCCTTGCAGCAAGATAAATAAGACTTTATATACTTTTACTTACAGATCCAGTAAACATTTATATTGGTTTGTGCCATAAAAGCACAGGAAGCATTATAAAAAAGTTTCTGCTCTTTGGGCCGAATAAAGCAATCACCTGCAGTGAGGAAACAATCTATCAAGTAAGGCAAGGAGGGTGCAGGGCTGATTACTCAGCCATGATTCCCTGTCCAGAATCTTACCTGGATTTATGCTCAGATGGGCGGAGGTATGCCCCAAGACACGCTCACACATACATCCATGCACACAGTGTCACACACACACTATTTTTAATTTGCTCTTTGACTTCTTTCAGGTATTTTATTAGTCCTTTCTGTCTTGCCTTTCTGTCAGACTCTCCTTCCACACTGATGAACATTTTAATTTTGCTCTGTGTTGTTGGTGGTGTATGTTGGTATTTGATTTAAGCTGAATGTCCCAATAGGCAAACATATTTTGGAAATGAAATTGTATTTAGAAACCCACATATAAGTGTCAGTGAAAATATTCACAAATTTAACAACACTAAACATTTTCATTTAAACAGTTAGGAACTCAACCATGTTTAGATGGGTTGGCTATTTTGGTTAGTACCCAGTAGGATACACATTAGAAGAATTGTTTTTTCCATCATGGCACGTTTATTAAGATGTACTATGTACCAAGCATCATGCAAATTGCTTTACAGTATCTTATTTAATCCTCCAACAACCCAAGGGGTAATGTTCCATCATTAGCCCCAATTTAGCCCCCCTAGCACAGATGAGGAAACTGATGAGGTTAAGGATTTAAGTAAGGATAAAAGCCCAAGGTCACATAACTAGAAAACTGCTGAAATCTGCCCCCTGGCCCCTGTGTTTGTAGCAACTCCCCTATGCTGTCTTCACAATCATTTGAATGCTCTCTTAGCTTAGGTTCACCATGGTTGCCATGGCATTATTGATTCCAGGTGGTCTGGTCCAGGCAGCACTTATTTATTTATTTACCTTTGTAAGTCTGTCTCTCATCATTTATAAATTCCATAAGGAAAGGATTAAGGTTCTCAAATGTCAGCAATTACTATGGCCTTGTACTTCTTTCATGGTCAGTGCTTCATAAATGTGGGTTGGTGATATGCTAAGTCTACATGTCTGGAGCCAAACAGATGTGCCTTTGAATCTGAGTTTTGCCTCTTGCTAGAGCTGTGGCCTTGGGCATCTATTTTCTCTTCTGAAAAAGGAACATAACAATAACTGTCTTTCATAGTCATTAAAAACATTAAGTGAGATCAAATACTTAGCACAGTGCCAGGCTCCTAGTAGGCTTCAGTATATGACAGTGTTATTAGTTTGCTAGAGTTGCCACAACAGAATACCACAGACTGGGAGGCTGAAACAATAGAAATTTATTTTCTCGAAGTTCTGGAGGCTGGCAGTCCAAGATCAAGGTGTTGGCAAGTTTGGTTACTCCCGTTCTTCTTCCCTTAGCTCGCAGATGGCTGCCGACTTGCTGTGTCCACACATGGCCTTTCCTCTGTGTGTGTGGACATCCCTGGTGCATCTTCCTCTTCTTACAAGGACACCAGTCATTTTGGATTAGGGCCCTACCCTTATGATCTCATTTCGCCTTACTTACTTCTCTAAAGGCCTTTAAAGACCTTCTCTAAAGGTCTTTAAATACAGTCACATTCTAAGGTACTGGGGGTTGGTTTTCAACATATGAATTTTGGGGGGGAAACAATTCCATCTATAACAGACAGTTATCATTACGGCAGATGAACTGAATACTAAATTTCCAGGAATTCAAAATAAATAATTCATGTCAGACCCATAGTGGTCCCCTTCAAAAGTATCCTGATTACAATTCTAGTCTTTTCTTTCTCTGGTTCTTTAGAGAAGGCAATCTAGAAAGGCTTCCTCTCCCCAGCAAACTGCACCATATTCACTCCTGGAAAGAAACATATTCTGTGCTGGGATATCTAAGATACACTGGAGGAAAACATGATTCATCAAGTTCAAGTTAAACATCTCAGAAGGTAAGGATCAAGGGGGCTGTAAACTTGTCGAATCTGAAATCAGGCTGCTCATTCTTCCAAGGAAGGTGATCCTCTTGTGGAGAGCTGGTAACCGAGTCCTTCTTCAGCCTAATGTCTTGTTGAGCGAGCCCTTACCATCGCTGTGTTCCTATCACTGTACTTCCCTTATTTAGAAAATGACTGCATGGCTATGCTGTTGAGAATAGGCCCAGGAAAGATTTCTTATTCCCAGAGAGCCCTGGTGTGCCAGCCTCATTTGTCTCACCCCGCCAGGCTCAACAGAACGCCTCCGGCTGCAAGGCTATGCTCTTATTTGTCTCCCCTTATGAGGCCCTCCCTGGAGCCTCTAACAAGCAGCAGTCTCTCCCCCCAGTACATTTTGTCATTTTTTCCTCTATAGCATTTGCTATAGTCTGTTAAGGTCACTGTGTAGTCATTCCTTCACTCATTCATTCAACAAATACTTAGTGAGGGTTTCCTGTGTGCCAGGTACTTTGCAGCTGTGTGCTGTGTGCCATTTATCCTACTAGACAGGGGCCCCCTGAAGGGCAGGACAGAACAGAAACTGTGTCGGCTTCATTTCTGTACCACCCAGATGGCTTTCCCTAAATGTTAGCTTAATTTGATGGACAGATGTAAAAGGATACTTTCTCTGAGAACAGTTTCCTGGGAAGGAAGAGGTGGTTAGGAAAAAAGGAGGAAGCAGTATCTTGAGGTCTGAAGAAAAGCTCCATTTCCAATGGGCAATACAAGTAACAGAGGCTTCAATTCTCAACCTCTCTCCCCAAAGAGGGGCCCCGGGTAAGAGCAGATGTGGCACAGGCAGCGTGAGGGGAATGCCAGGGACCAGCCTCCTCATCAATCACATCAGCAACTACCAGGCAGCTCCATATCAGCTGCTCTTTCCTCCTCTGCTGCTTCCGGAATTTGTGGGTAATGTGTTTCTGAATTTGTGTCCTGCTAGTGACTTAATGATGTGAAGAGTCGTTTGATGAAGCCATTCATGCTGGTTTTTCTTTAGTTCTCTTTGGGACAAGGAGAGGGATAGACGAATCAAAGCTTGATACAGATGCTGATTACTGACACCAGAAGTAGAACTGAAGATTTAAATAAAGGCACTTTACTCCCTTATTTTCTGTTAAACTCTCATAGTCTCTGACCATTAGCATCACGGGTTGTTAGTCCCACACATGAGTCAAATGCGCCAATGCTGCTCTCTTTGTTTCCGCTGCGAAGCAGAGGAGGTAAGAACAGGATGTGTGCAGAGGGCGTGGAACTGACAAGGTGAGGGGCAGGGCACCGGGGGAGGAGGGAGGGAAACTGGGTCATCAAGTGCTCATTGAGCAACTACTGTATGCTTTGAACTGTGCAAACATTGGATAAGAGGGCGCAATGTAGAAATGCCTCCAAAAGCAACCTCACCTGATTTAGGATGGCCAAGAAATAGTAGTTCTCTCAGATCCTTTGAAGAGAAATAAAAAGAAAGGGAGCTAGCATTTCCTGAGTGGTTACCACCTGCAGCTAGTTTCTCATTGAATATCACACCCCTATGAGGTTCAGAGAGGTTAACCAACTTGTTGGCAAGAAGCTTGAACAAGTTAAGAAGAAATGAGAAGTCTAAGGGGAAAGGGAGAAGGGTGGTAGAGCAAAGGCTTTGGACAGTTTTGTACTCTAACTGCCGGCACTCAGGAATAGAGTACTAAACAGGCCCAATCATGAAATTCAAGTTGGAAATGAGAGACCGTGTGAGCAGGGGAGCCTAAAATCTGTCAGCCTTGGCTGGGTGAGATAGCTCGTGCTTTTTAGGTATCTGGATCATCCACCAGGCATCCAGACCACCTTGGGGCTTTCCTCCCCTCCCCTCCTCCTCTGCCCCTGCCCAGCAGTGATACCAAGCAAGAAGGGAAGAGCTGGGCAGGAGACTTAAAAATTTCTAACACCAAAGGAGGATGCCAGCTTAGAAAACAGAGGGAGGAGAGAATCTTGAAGGGCTAGAAATTAAAAAAAAAAAAAAAAGATATTGGGGGAGGGGAAGAAAAGAGTGTGTGGAGAGCTCCGAGGGGGAGGCAGGAGGAGGAGAAATATGCCGTGGTGACCTAGTAGGATGTCCCTGAGGTCTACCAGTGATGCTCTGTGCTGGGGGAGAGTGCTGATGAGTTGGACCACTCTGAATGTTCCATGATTTTTATGACTATGTAACAACATTAGATAGATCAGCATGAATCCCAAGTATGTTCAAACCTTCTTTGAATTCCTTTTTTGAACACTCACACTGTGGAAGGCAGGAGGAGAAAGAACATCTCCCCTCTTCCTGAATCACGGAGTACCTGAGATCCACCAGCCAGGACATGCAGCTGGCCATTGGTCCAGATCACCTTATTCAGTAACTGTCTATCAGGTGATTTTCCTTATTGGGCCTCCTCATGGGAATAACTTCTAAAGGGGATGCTTTCCTGCTCAGTAAGTATAATGAATGGTATAATTATTCCTGATTATTTGCTCCCCTCCGTGTGAGAAGATTCTATGTGCCCTTGTACCACCACACGACCCAGTTCCACCTGTGGAATGGAGATACTTCCCTGCCCATTGACTTCAGGCTTGGCATGACTTGCTTTGGTCCAAGGAATGTGAGTGGAGATGACTGTCTACCCCCCCATCCCACACATACATGGAGCAAACCTGTAAGGCCCATGGTGTCGTTTTGTCTTGTGCTTGAATCCTGGAATGAAGAAGATGCGTGGGGGGGAGCCACAGAGCCACAGCTGACCTATAACTGACACATAATGAGAGCTAGAGCAAACCTTTGTTGTGGTTCTTTCCTCAATATAACCTAATGAAAGTAGCTCTAATGACCCTTTCCTTTGTACCCCCTCCTCATTCTATATTGCCCTGGCTTTATAGGTCCAGTGTCCATAGTAAAGGATAACTGTTTCCATTCAGGAATACTTTTCCTTCTTACCTCAAACAATAGCAGATTCTGTATGTCACAGAAAAATCATGGTCTAAGGAGAGAGAAAAACTGGCTACTGAGAAAGAAAAAGAGATTAAGCGTGTCTCAGGTCTTTGGGTGACTTAGCATCCCTGGGTGTAAAAGCACAAGGGCCAGAACTCTCACCAGGGTATATTCAGCCCCAAGCACCTCTAGAATGGGCTCCTAGCACTCTTAGGTGGAAGCACCAGCTTCCACCTTAAATCAGTGGTTTCGATACTCAATTCTGTTCTAGATTAACCTGAGTAGATTACAAATCCAGATTCCCAGGCCCTGTCTTGAGATTCTGATTCAATAAGTCTATGATGGGGGACCTGGAATCCTTTATTTTCTAAACATTCCCCAGGTGATGCTGGTGAGATGCTGGGCTGGGAAGTCACCACCAGCCCCCCTCCACTGGCAGGCTTGCAGGGCCTTTAGGGTGCCAGGAAAACCCAGGCTCTGCCAGGATTCTGGTCTGAAGACTAGATTGGATTCTGGCTTCTCTGGGCCAGATGAGAGTCTGGGCCCAGTGCTGAAGAGCCCCCCCATATTCAAGGAATACTTAGCCCCCTGTGGTCCTTTGTGGAGTGGGAGGCAGCAATGGCATGAGTATAACTATTCTCCCAGGCCCCTCTTCACCCTCTCCCCAAGCTTATCAGGTGGGCTCAGTCCTCTTCCACTGCTGAGAGGCGGGGATGGCATCAGCCTTTGCAGCCAGTTGATGGGCCCAGGAAGCCAAGAGTTCTTCTGCTGAAGTCCCCACAGAGGTTAGCAGCCTGCCTATTAGCCGTCGCTCACCCATGGGGTCTCTGCGCCTTCCCATGCTCTTTGGACTGCTGCTACTGAAGTCTCCCAGGAGTTGGACTTAAGCCCCGGTGAACAAAGCGAAAGAGCAATGCATAGGAAGGGAGCCAGGTAATAGAGAGACAAAGCTGCTGGAGGAGTACAGAAGACAATTTGTACATCACCATCATCACCAACATTTAAAGATTATCACCATCACATTTAAGGATTACAGCAGAGAAATGGGACTAAAAATGGAACTTTTAAAAACAAAATTCAGTAGATAAATTGAAAAAGATGGTTCCTGTGCCAAGTAGTCAGCTGGAAGATCAAGTAGGAGAAATATATTGACACACAAGAAAAATGCAACCATTTGGAAATCTAGAGGGAAAAAACAAAATGCTTGGAGGATAGATCCAGGAGAAAAATGAGCAAACACCAGAAATTCCATATTACTCAGCCATAAAAAGGAATGAACTTGGGTCACTTGTAGAGACGTGGATGGACCTAGAGACTGTCATACAGAGTGAAATAAGTCAGAAAGAGAAAAGCAAATATCGTATATTAACACATATACGTGGAATCTAGAAAAATGGTACAGATGAACCGGTTTGCAGGGCAGAAATAGAGAGACAGATGTAGAGAACAAACATATAGACACCAAGGGGGGAAGGGGGGGTTGGGATGAATTGGGAGACTGGGATTTACATATATACACTAATATGTATAAAATAGATAACTAATGAGAACTTGCTGTATAGCACAGGGAACTCTACTTCACTTTCCTGTACAGTAGAAACTAACACAACATTGTAAAACAACTATACCCTAATTAAAAAAAAAAAACACACCAGGAACTGCAGAAGGGGAATAAGGAACCTACTGAGGAAAGGAAATAATGAAACAGCCAAAATAGACCATCTTCCTAAATTGAAGAAAGACCAGAGTCTGTAGAAATGATGAAAAATGGCCTACATCCAGGCATGTTCTGATAAAATTCCTGAAAACTAAGGTAGCAGGAAAAACAAATCTACAAGCTGCCAAACAGAAACAATGAGTAACTTAAAAAGGAAGAAGAATCAGACTGGTATTTATTTCTCAATGCAACGTTGAACGCAAAAGGATAGCATCTGAGCACACGTGAGACAAAAAAAAAAAAAAAAAAAAAAAATGCAAGCCTAGATTCCTACGCCCAGCAAAGATGAGCTTCACCTGCCAGTGAGAGAGAACTATATTTGTTGCTAGGTAAGGATTCAGAGGCCCTAACCAAAAAGTAGGCCTGAAAAGAGATTCTGAGAGAGTGAAAGATGAAGAGGAGAGGAAAATTGTGCTGAGCAATGAAACTTGCAATATAGAGAGCTCAATCTACCTGGGAGATAATAAAAGATTGACTGGGATTATCTAATATAAGTGTCTAATAAGGATAATTGAAATAAGATAGATACTGACTGCCTGGGGAAACCTAATAACCACCTTGACGAGAAAGTATAAAAAACAATGACAGCAAAACTTAGGGTTGGAGGGTGGATATGAGGTGGGTGGGCACAGGGGAGGAGAAGAGAAGGGAGGAAAACATTTCATGATCTCAGCTGCTTAGAGTGGGGAGCAGAAATGTCCTGAAGGTTTACTGAGGTGGTGGTAGAAGATGCAGTGGGGAAACGGTTGACTTGTGGCCTCCAGGTAACACCAAGTACTCTGGAGTACTCTCCACACAGGTGGAGGAGAAGGAGTAGCTTGAGAAGCACCAAAGATTTTCTCAGGGACCTGCTCCACTGCTCCTGAAATACTACCTAATGGTCCCTCACCTGGGCCCTGTTTTGACAGGTTGGCTCCCATCTCTGAGTCCGCCCCTGCTCTGGGAACTACCTTGATCTGCCCTGTCCTGTACTCCACTTTGCACTCATTTGCTGTGGGCCCTGCGCTCTCAGCAGCTGGTTCCAGCCCTCCTTGCACCTAAGTCACCACACTTTCCAGCTAGATGGGCTGAGGGCAGTACAGGGAGTCTGCTAGGGAGGGTCTGGGCCAAGCCCCAAATGGCTCGGGATCTCTGAACTCAGGAAAGAATTGTCCAAGGAGAGCATTCAAAACAGCTCTCTTGGACCAGTTTAAATCCTTAGGGATACTGGAATGATTCCTTACACACACACACACACACACACACACACACACACACACTCACACACACACACACCCATGGTCCTTCTAATTCTGAACTCCATTTTGAATCTTTGGGTTCTTGGGCGACTTGCAGCCTGCCTGTCATTGGATTGCCTGTAGCATTCTGGGATTTCAAGAGGGCATTTGAGACCTTTGTCTCACCCTCAGCTCAGCTCATTAGAAACAAAGGAGAATAGGTGTGGGCCTCTGAATATCACTCAGAAAGTTGGAAAATGATAGAAGGCTGGTGTCTTCTAGTTTAATGCCAGAGAAGTTGAATGACTTGCCCAAGGTGAGAGCACCTGTCAGTGTCAGAGTCAGGATCAGGATCTCCTGATTCCTGGTCCAGGGCTTCCAATTTGAGGCAGAATTTACAAACATTCAGGGCGCTCTGCTCCATCTCTGTCTTAGATCTGACCTACTTAGTAGCATTATGTAGCTTTGCCTTGACTATGAGGCATTTTAGATGATACATTTAACATCATGGTCATATTTATACTTCTGTACCAAGAAAATTCCACCACATGGAAACACTTAATTCATCAAATAAATTTTAAATAATATAGTTTATCCAAGAGCGAATATTCTTAAAAATTGTAATTACCACTAAGAAGAAATAGTTTTCCTTTATAATAATGATTTGATTACATGGAAACTTTAGACTGAGTCCATTTTATGGATCCATATAGAACTGTGCACTAACCCATCTAAGAAGGAGAGTAGACAGACTGTAAATTTATATTCTAAAAGTGAATCGAGTCATATTTCTCATCATGCCAGTTACTCTTATAAAGACACACCAGGTGAATAAAGCCCTTTTTCTGTCTTATCTATTTGCGTCTTATTAAATACTGAGCTCATTCAGTGCCCTCGGCTTCCTAGCAACAGTATATGGGTAATTTTTCCAAGAGTCATGAACTGCAGGGTGAAGGAAAAAAGCTTCTTGTTCTTATCTAGTGTGGCTGGATATAAACTACGGGCATGAGACAGCAGTTATTTTTTTATTCTTTTAAAGGTCACAAAGGATAAATGATTACAATAACACTTCACCCACTGACTCTAGGTTTTTACTAGTAAATCCTGATATTGATTTTAAAAGCTGAAAATCTTTAATTCAAATATTTCTGATCGGACCATAAATCCTTAAAATTTAAATCTTTTTCTGAATGAAAGATCTATGAAAATAGATGATGGATTTCATGGGCTGTCAAAGAAAAAATGTTACATTTCATAGTTTGTCACTGAATATGACATAAAACACCTGAAGGTAGATTATTTATACTGATAAAATTATTCTTGGGCATCGGAAGCTGTTTTCTGGGGAATAAAAATAAAATATCGAAATAACTAGAAATTTTCTGCTTTCAAATTAGGTGGTGAAAATAATATGGAAAACTGCCAAAAGCTATTTTCTTTGAGTCAAATACGGGGTATGTTATTGCAAGTATAGGCCAGAGTAGACTAGTTTCCCATGAGACACAATATATTTTAGCAACCATCTACCATTATTTTTGCTGGAGATATAGGAGTTCATCTTTTAACTGCTTTTTGTTGTTGTTATTGTTCTTTTTTACACTTCCTTCCCAGAGGTCACTAAACATTAGATTCATATTTCAGTCAGATTAAGGATGTCAAACATTATTCTCCTCTTTCTGGGTAGTGATTGTGGGATTAAGAAGCAAGTTAGCTTTGTTATTTTCTATGGCTACGGTCATGTTCCTCACTCCAGCCAGCTTTCTCATCAATAAATGTGTCATGAAGGGGCTCATTAAAGAAATGTGGCCAGACAAAGCAAATCCAATATCACAGCTCCCCAAGCAACTGGGAGTTAATGTGCCACAGAGATGGGTCTAGAAAGTCATCTTCCCCTAATAAAGACATCAAAGGATGCTTACTAGATGGAATAGAAGCTGGTACATGTATGTGTATCTTTGTCTGTATAAATATATATGTATCCACTAATCTGCTCTTTGCAGTCCCATAAACCATTTTGCAAATAAGGACCACAATTATATGATGCCAAATATTCTTTTAAAAATTAAAAAACACAGTAAAATTATATTCAGAGATTAAAGTCTCAGTATACTGAAATAGTTCACATATGAAGTTATAAACATATATCATTATCTCCTTTATATTAATTGTCATTTCCTTTAACTAATGGAACAAGGTATACCATACATTTAAGAGCAGGCCTTACTGCAAAGAGCATTTACAGACAGTAGTTCCAATCCCAGCTTTGATGCTGACTTGAGCAAGTCATTTTATCTCTCTAAGCTGTAGTTTAGGCCAAGAAGGGCCAAATCACTAATCTCAGAGAATTGTTTTTATGATTAAATTACGATATGACATAAAAGGTGCCTGGCACATAGTAGGTGCTCAATAAATGATAGCTATAATAATAATGATAATAATAATTGTTAATACTATTATTTTCATCACACATAACTTGAGTAATTTCTGAGGTCCTTGGATGCTTGTGACAGAGTATGGTCACTATTTTACTATGACTTAGAAATTGCTAACTGTTATATACTACTGACACTACGAACAGAAAAACGATGAGGTCATTGGAAAAGGGAATAGGTCAGATATTTAGAGAACGTCCTGGGCAGAAGGGAAGATGCAGACTCAGAGAACTCCCTTCTCAGACCCTGAAAATTGGAGTTGAGGTTTCATTTACAACAGTAAATAATCTCAGCGGCACATAAGGAAGCTTGCCACCTTTGCCCAGTAAAATACAAATCACTGACTACCCATTTTTATTTTAGGCAGTTAGATAGTTAGTACGTCGTTAATTCCTGTACATACTCAGGCTCAGTATCATTGTCAATTCCGTTTTATTTCCACCTCCTTTCCAAGATCCCCAGTTGGAGGTAAAGCCCTGCTCTCTGAGCATCTCTGGATATTCTAAGGCAAGATGCATCTTTAGGAGCTGCCCTCCTTTGAGGCAATTTACAGCTCAAAACAGCAATACATTTTCTTTTCAGGGTAGAAGTACTGACAATAAAAATGGAGCAGCTTTGAAACATACATTACTGTAATTAAAGTGACTTGCTCTTTGGAAATTCCTGAGACAAGTCTTTACTGCAACTATTATTTAATGATAAACACAATAATTAAAGGCTTATTCTCAGAACAGTATCAATACTAGGATCTGGACGTTCCACGACTTTTCAGAGTACAGAACATGGCCACTGCCGGATGCCCCTACTCATTGTTCTCAGGACTCTCTGTGCCTTTCTTTCCTTTGATGATGTGTGGACCCAGGCCAGAGTGTGCTCAGGCTGGTGTTCCCTGACACCCTGATATAGACGCCCTTAGCTGAGAGGCTTTGACAGAGATGTGGTCAAAAATGGCTGGGCAAACTCGATATGTACTCTACCAGATGAGGCACAATGCCCACGAGGGTATAAAGTCTCAAAAATGGTGCAGTAAAGTCACCTGTTTAACTTTATTGAATTGAGTATTTACCAGAACACTTATTGTGGATGTGTGACACATATTACTATTCCATGGAATGGTGCTCTGTGAGACACCAGTTTTGGGAACAAGCCAGACCTGTGTTTTTCATTCTTAGCTCCATAACAGAATGAACTGAGACTTTTAAAACATATAGCAATGCCAGCCCTCTGCCCCACTTCTTTTCAATCAGTCTGGGGGTGATGCCCAGGTATAGGTATTGTTTTTAAAAGGTCCCATCCCTAGGTGAGTCTAATATCCAGTCAGGACACTCACTCTGACCCAGGCCTGCCACTTAGGCCACCTCTGCATCCCAATTATCCCCTTTCGAGTATATAGAACCACAGCGAGTGAGAGAGAAAAAAGCCCTCCAAAGCTCTGATGTGTCAGAGAAGGTTTTCTCTGGGGTGAGATCTGAATCATCAATTGATCTTGAAGTTTTAGCCCATGTGCTGATGTGCTGGTTTCACAGGCCCATGCTTCCTTCTCCTTGGTTGTTGACATTTTCAGTGGGAAGGGACAGGCTTGCCTGCTTCTCACAGAATCTTTCCTGAAAACCCATACCTGCTAATATCATGGCTTTACGTGAGGAATTGCTCTTCCACAAAAAATGGTGAGACCCCCTGCTGTAGGTAAACCTTCCAAGATTTTCTCCGTGACTTAGGGTAGCCTGTCTCCCACTTGAGCTAGCAGGTGACAGAGGCCTCTGAAACTCCCATCATTGGTGCAGTTTACCTGGGAAATGAAAGCCGGGGCAACAGCCTGGTAGCTGGAGCCTTGGAAAGCTTTGTTGAATGTAAATTTCTAGCTCAAATTTGCACCTTGTCTCTGAGTTTTTCTAGAGTTTTGATGGAATAGAGAATGCATTTCTTTTCCTCCTTAAATAGGAGCCAACATTTATCAATTAAATAAGATCAGAGAGAAAAATTGGATAATTCCATGGACTCCTTTCACAATCTGCTAAACAAATGAGATTCTTTATCCTTTTCATTTGAGGGTACAGGAGAAAGAGAGGTGTTCCATATGTATCAAGCATCTGCAATGTGCCAGGATAAATACAGTTCTCTCCATACTGTCAACTCATTTAATCCTTATACAACCCCTCAGGGCGGTTCCTATTACCCCACTTTTCTGACTGTGGAAAGGGAGGTTCAGAGGGGTTAAGGCATTGCCCACGGTAGAATTAGAAGTGTGAGGCAGAGCTGGGACTTGTACCAGGTCTAGTGATGGTGGTGGCAAAACTGTATCCAGACAAACCGTTTCCCCGCCTTACAGAGCCCACCACAAGAAAAAGGTTGGGACTCCAGTCTGAGCCCGATAACCTGTTTAGAGCTCAGAAAGTTCTAGGTTTTCTATCCATCCTGCATCTTGACTCTCAGTTTATTTTGTATCATCTCCAAAATGGTATCTGAAACATATGCATTTTCTCCTCAACGTTCTACTCTGTGCTTTGAAGCAGAAGGGTTAATGCTGTGAGGAAAGGCAGCATGTCCTGCTCCACGAACTCACATACCAGTACTTAAAAAATACACAGGTGTGCAGGCAGACTCACACCATGCTAACAGCATGAGCTTTGGCTTAGACTTGCGTTCAAATCTTATGCTTGTGACCTGGGGTGAGTTACTGTATCTCTTAGCCCTCGGTTTCTTTACCCATAAAATGAGGTAATAATAATATTTATCTCATAGACTTGTGACTGAACAAGATTACAACTCAGGTCTCCTGAGTTTAGTTTCCACTAGAAACATACACGCAAACAGTTAAAAGAAGATTGAAATGTTTCATAACTTTCCAAGGCTTGTCATTTGTGAAACTCACACAGATTCATAAATTTTGTGTCACTGGCTGATACCTCAGTTCAGTTATCAATGTATTGCTTTTGTCACTCAAGAAATATTTATTGAGCACAGACTATATGCCAGGCACTGGGTTAGGCACTGGAGATACAGCAATTTTCAAGTAGCTTAGAGTCCAGCTAAGGCAAATTTGTATTATATTTATACCCATTAGAGATATACAGAAATGGTATTCACATACTAATTTATTAATGTGAGTGTACAGAATTAACATGCATGTAATCGTATTGGATCTACTGTTAATATGTTGCCCGTTGTTAATTATAATTACTATTGACTGTGGTTAATTTCCAATAATTATAATTACTGTTGACTGTGGTTAATTTCCAACCCAACGAACTCTCAGGAAGAGCAGACAGCACCTTCCCTCCATTTGGCTGTCCTAAGGTGGCCAAGGGCGGTTGCTCAGGGGAGTGGGCAAGGAAGAGTTACACTGAGCTCTGAGTGAGCTCTCACAACCAACTGCCTGCTCTGTATTCCACTAACGTCCTTAACCAATGACAGGATATGCACATGTTCCTGGCATTGAAGCCTTTAGAGTTTAGCTGTTTTTAATTATTGAGAGCTTATGTCCTTTCATCATACAGCCTGAAATGAAGAGAGGCCAGGGCCTCAGCAAGGACTGGCTGCTGTCAGTTGAAGAACTTATTTTTTTCCTTGTCTGGTTTTCGGCGAGTTCTTTTCAGAGCTTTGTTTTGCTCTTTGGTTCCCTAATGGCTTTGATTTCATATATGCATGCAGTCAATATTAATTTTCTGTCCTATAGTAACAAGAAAAGAGTAAAAACAGAAAGAGAAAACCCTGTTTTCCTGTGTGGCTTGCACGGGACCACCTGAAGGAGAAATTAGAGGAGCCTGGGGTGGCCCAATAGCCTGCTATTCAGAGCCCAGGTCACCTTGACTTGTACCTTGGCCCTCTCCTTGGTTCTTCTCTGGGCGGGGGGGTTGGGGGGTGGAGTCAGCCTGAAGAGGAGGTAGAAATTTTTAAGGGCAAGATAATTCACAAGATCAGATATTGATAAAGTAACTTAAGGGATTTACATCACATTTAGAATAGCCACTATAGATGGCATCCCACCTGTAGCAGAGAGGCTAATTGTTTCCACATCAAAAAGCCCTGCCCTTATTTATTTCTCACTGAGGCTCCATATTCAGCAGCACTTCCTTTGATCAGGCAGATAAGACTGGGGGCCAAGTTTGATCTTTTAGGCATCTTTATGACACTGCAGATGAAAACTGCCTGCCTGGTGACAGTGCTATTCTTTAACATTGGATTTTTACTGGCCCGGGGGGAGGACAAAAACATCATGCTTTATACTTATAAAATATCACATTTGCCACTGAGAGGCTCGGATGTTCAAACATCCGGCCTCCCCACCTTTCCACTGCCTCATCTTGATCTTCACAGATGAAGTCCATCCAATTGTCCTCCTTTCTAGCTGACAGGGAGAGGGCCAATGAAATGCCTTTTCCTGTTGCTGGGTGACTGCGAATATTTTGAAAACATGTCCCATAAATGCAGCAGCTTAAAAGCCTGCCATTGGCTGGTTGGGCGTTCTGTGCATGGTGGCGCATGAGGCTGGCACAAGTGACAGGTGGGAACAACTATGCAAATATATCACTGGCCTGATGTTCCACTGGAGAGCAAAACTATTTCAAGGCTGAGTGACAACTATAACATACCCTGTAGAAGAAAAATAAATCTCCCTGAGTCTACATTTAGGCATCTGAAGAATGGTTATGGGAAAAAAGAAAGAAAAAAAACCCTCAAGGTTGCCTTACCCTCAATACCCTGTTTTCATGGTCTGATTAGCAGTTCTACCTGTCCTAGAAATATATGTGTATTTCTCCATATCTTTTGTAGTTCTGTGTTGACACATTTTAAAGTCCAAACTTGTTTATTCAGGGAAATAATTTAAACATTGTCAAGGAGGCCTTTTAAATTTTTCTTTGTCTCCTTGTCTCCAGCGCCCCTTCCTTCACCTTCCTCCCCTGACCTTCAAGTCCAAATATCTGGGGGCCACAGGATGTGGTCAGTGTCAGGACCAGAACTGACTGCATTTTATCTCCCTCTGTCCACGTAAAATATTTGCATCCTAGTGGGAGGATAAGCAAAGTCTTGTCTAAACAGCTTTGGGATTCTCTTTGCAGCCGGAGAGCTGTTTGGATTCAAGTAACTGTTTTTGCTAACACTGGGTTAACTGTTCATACACAAATCTGCCAAAGAGCCTCTATGAAAGAATGTCCTTCTACTAATTGAATTCTAATGAGGCCAGGAAGTAGATCAGGAATTGAGCTATTTTACTGTGAGTTTCAAACACCAGATATAGGGATGGTTGCCTTTGATCTGCTTAATTCTTTCGTAGGTCCTAATTAGTTCACAAAAAAATGACTATTCCAGAAGGTATCTGTGGTTTATTGGTGGATCCAGTTGAAGGGTGCTTTTCTGGTTATACATCAGAGCCTCCAATGTTCAAGCACAATAGAAAGACACTGTTATGATAGGACCAAATGAAGCAGTTGTTAATGAGGAGTTCCTGGGCCAATTTAATTGGCACATCCCCAGAAGTTATATTTATTTGCTTTATAAGGTTTGGGTGAGCTTGAGAGCCAAATCAGGGTCACCATCAGTGGGATTAGCTTTGGATACAGAAATGCTTTAAGGACATAATAGAACTTTTTTTTCAATAATGTGATCTAGACAAAGTCGAGAAACCACTTCAGCAGATAGATCACTGGCGGGTATCACCCAGTGTCTACAAATTATGAGTTATGAAGGGGCTATTGTGAGCACCTCACCTGTGCCTCAGGGAATCTGAAAGATACGTGCATATACACCTCACCTGTGAGGGACAGCTGTGATACTATCCGCCTTGTACCTCTCTCCTTTCTGGGGCTCTGGACCTTCTTCCACTCCAACCATGTTTTGTCCTGGGAGCTGACATATTCTTCAGTGACTATGCCCTGTCACAGTTGATTGGTCCAGGGATGGGCACTTGACCCAAACTGGACCAGTTGGAAAACTTCCCTAAGATTCTCCAAACTGGAACTTGGGAATAGTTCTTTCTAGATGGGGTTGCTGAAAGATGAGAAACTTAGGCCCTGACAGAGGCCATGCTGACCCCTTTGTAAGGAAAGCCAGGCTGTAGTCAGCACAACTGGGGGCTCAAGCTGCAGTGACATAGTTCTGTCCATTTGGCTTGAGGGACCACCGGGGTGCTTGCTGCAGCCAGTTCCAGGAGTGGTCAGTTGGCTTCACAAGCACAGTCTGTGGGGCAGATCTTCCTTTTGGTATGCAGTGTACTCCCGTTTGTAACGCTTCCTGGGAGGAACTTTGGGCTTACGTAGAGAAGATTTATCTGGGACCTTGCACCCTAAGCAATCCTGCCTTCTCATGAGTGAATTACTGTGCAGGGAGAGAAAGAGCTCCAGTGGGGAGAGATGCTGAACATAGCCCACTGCACAGAGAGACATCCCTAACAATCCGATACTTGGACCTTTGGTTTTCAAGGGGGTTATCAAAATAACCAGTCTTTGTTCTCACACATAACTTCTCAGAGAACCAGAGGAAAGCTATATTCAAGGAGATCACTGATGGTTTGAAAGATATTTCAGGCAGAAGCATAAATTTCTCCACGGTTTTAAAGGGAGAGAGATTCCCATGATTTTTCATTTTGGAGCAACGAAGTCATAGAAAGCATCTCTCTCTGTTCTCTTTCTTTTCTGAATTCTAGGGCTTTCCTCTTGGTAGTGGGGGGAAGAGTACAAAGTGTCCTTCCTTAAAATCTAGCTTCATTTGCTTCACGGACTTCTTTGACACATGTAAGCCCAGTGGTGAGGATGGCCATCTGTTCCTGCAGAAACCATCACAAAGCTTGGTTTTCACAGAACTCCCTTCTGCCTCCGGAAAGGCCTGAGATGAATTATAATATATGTTAGGAAAATAAACCTAGTAGAGAGAGGAATGGGGTCATTCAGCATAAGAGTTGTTTGGGATTTACCCTGAGGGGAAAATTGCTTTTAGATCCCATAAACCTATCCCTTGAAGTTACTTTTCCAGAATGCTAAAGGCGAGAAAGCACACTTGCTGAAACAGTTGGGCTGGATTACTTTACAAACTATGTAACCTTAAAAACAAAGAGGGGTGGGATAGGGAGGGTGGGAGGAAGGGAGACGCAAGAGGGAAGAGATATGGGGATATATGTATATGTATAGCTGATTCACTTTGTTATAAAGCAGAGACTAATACACCATTGAAAAGCAATTATACTCAGTAAAGATGTTAAAATAAAAAACAACAACAACAAAAACCAACCAACCCAAACACCCGCAGGAGAATCTTGAAATCTGAACTCGTCTATTAAGGAAATAAGCCATAATTACAGATGGGCTCATAATCAGACCATAAGGATAGCGCCAAGCCAGGACCAGAAAAATCTAAGATAAAAAGGGTTCCACATCATTTTGAAAGGGAATATAACAAATTCAGCGTGCCTACCTATATCTCATTTTTTTCATTTGTACCCTATAATTATTTGGGCATTTCTCTGTACCTCAGTTTCATCATCTATAAAATATGAAAAATAATAGTGGGGGTTTTGTGAGGATTAAATGAGTTAATACAGGTAAAGCACCGGAAACAGACCTGGCACATGATAAAACGTTCATGAAACGTTTGTTGTTTTCCAGGTGACTGTCACACTGAGTGGACTGAACAGGTACTGGGCTGGAGAGTCCAAGGAAAGGACCTCAGCAGCAAGAAGTGAGTCCCCCAAACTGGCAGTGAGCTGTCTCCCTCAGCTGCCTGATTCATAAATAGGATGTAGCCACCGACGCCTCCTTAAAAGACCTCTGTTAACATTCAATGAAATAAGAGCTATGAAAGCACTTTGAATCAGCAAGCATGCTACAGCTATAATAGCACTACTCTGAGCGAACAGCAATATTTAGACGTATATAATGATTGGTATCAGGTTATCCTACAGTAAGCCTAGAAAATGTATTTTAAAGTCCATCCACCTGGAGATGCTTAACAGCAGAATAGTATATAAGCCTTTTATCCCAGGATAGGTTGAAAACAGCCTGCCCTTTCGTAAGTTCTCACCAGCTCTTCTCACACTGTCCTTTCATGGGTGTACGGATTTGATTACAGTGAATCTAAGGAAGTACCTGTAGGCGCTGCTCTGGGCCACCTTCTAGGGCCAACTAGGAGGCCAGCTGCATGGCCCCCAGCCTGGGGGGCATGAGGTAAAATCTATTTTGAGCTTGGATCCATTCTACAACATGGTCTCACAGAAAGGATTCTAGAGTTTTCTCTGTTATAGTGTGATTGACAAATTTTCAATTTTTATTAAAATTCTTGCTTGTTCACACACTAATTGGTTTTAATCCCAACCAAATGTTTGAGGCCCTGGAGGGAAACATCAGCCTGTATTACATGACAGTCTAAGAATAGTCTCTGTGGTTATTCTTGTTCATAATACTGAGTTTAATTTCTTGGTTTTATGTATATGAGTGTCTAATGCAAAGACAGCAAAATCTTGCACAGATATTGTGTCACTGACTATGGGGCTTCTGATGCCTGGTTAAGGTGATGTCTGTAAAAACTCCATGAATTGCTCCTAGGGAAACAAAAGCACCAGAAACAGAGTTACTATACCACCAACCAGCAGCATTCCTAGCAAGGAGAGTTCGGAGTAGCTCCACCAGCTCTGGTAATGAAAGGGCTGCTTTTGACGGGACAGAGCAGAGCCCCTCAGATGGCTGGGTTCAAGCCCTGTTGCAGGCATGCTGCAGTGCATGCGCAACAATGAGAATAATGGAGCATCTGACCAGCTGACCTCTGGCTACTGACCACACTACCTCACCATCCACATCGCCTCGCCACCAACTCCCAGCCCCTCCAGGGGGCCTCCCCGGCCGCCCACTGGGATACAGCCAGTGGGATGGCTTTGACCAGGCTTTGTCGATAAGGCTGAACCACAGGGAGATTTTCCCAATCCTTCTGCCTCGCGCCTGGGCAAATGAATAAGCTGCCTGTGTCACTAACATATTCCAGGTCATGCACACACACAAACATTATTAGATCTTGGAATTACTTTTAAATTACTGTCTTTTGGGTTTTAACCGTTTTCCTAGAAATGCAGCTCAGCAAATCCTTGCGTGGAGCAAGGATGGCACCCAGTGGCCAAAGTGTTTCATCTCAGATCTTGTTTTCTCACAGATTTTCTGTTGCTTTACTCTTTGGAAACAATGAATGCCGCAAGATCTTTTTCTAAAGCCAGAGTTGAAACTCCAAATCACCTGATCCCTTTGAGCTAAAGTGCACGCACACACACACACACACACACACACACACACACACACACACACTCACACACACACACACACTCACACACACTCACACACACAAAATGGGGCAGTATACAGAGATTAATTCAGAATAACTTCTAAAAATCCTCAAAGATTTACCTTAAATGTCTTGTGTTAAAGTCATCATATTGCAGATATGCAGATTATTCCTCATGATGACCCTAATATCATACATCACTCTAGGAAATATTACACAAACATAAACCCAGTCTCACATTCTTCACTTCCTATCTTCCCCCAAATAGTCTCTAGTTCATGAGCTCTCATGCCTTAAACATAAGACTTTATCTCCTGACAAGTGCTTTATCATTAAACTGATATTTGCAATCTCATATCCTTGTTATCTTTCCTACAAGGTACTTGGCAGGTCTGGAGACCACAGGATAATAAAGTGAGACTGCTCTTTTTCCTTTGAGCTTTCCAGATGTCGAGATTTCTATACAGCTAGATAGCCAATCAGACTGTAAGGAAGACAAGCAAGATGTCAGAATAATGGATCATGTACCCTCTTGCTAAGAATGATGCAATATCTTCATAATGTTTGCTCTTTCCAATTTCCTTAGGTTTCTAAGCAGTCTGAAACCCCAGGGCCAGAAGTCACATGGACGGCACAACCACAACACAAAAAGCAGCTTCTAATAAAATAGCTAATAATAAAATATATTGATTGCCCAAAGAATACCATGAAAAGTCTCTTTTAAAATGTCTATGTTATGTTCAGCCCAAAATTCTGTTTTTCTCAGACATCATCACCATTCATGCTTATTTGGCCCCCGGGCTGTTGAAATGCCATGAAGGTTCCAAGATAATAGTTAGATCAAAAGAAATGGCTTCAGGATAAAAATCCATGATATTGCTTACATTTTCCTATTCAGCCACTTGGAAAGAAGCACTGTCTTCAGAGTCAAAATAAAACACTGGAGAGAAAAATCAAAGCCAAGCATGTGCATTGTTCTTGCTGGTGCTTTGGTTCTTGTTGTCTCATGTAAAATGGAGCTGTGATAACCCTGCCCTCACCAAGAGGTTGTGAGGCTCAAGTGAGATAAAGGTATGAAAAGGTTTTTATATACTGCAAAGTCATTATTTAAGATATTATCATTTAAACATTTATAGGTAGCACTAGTGTAAGTTTTTATTCTGAAGAGATTGAGACTCTTGTCTTACCTAAAATAATCACTTATCTTCCTCACGAGTATTATTGTACTATTTTACCCTTCAAATGTAATAGAGCAATGGTGGGCTTTGGAAATCACTTATAATATATAATTAAATCAAGTTGAGCCAGATCTTCTACCAAACACCCAAGTTTTTAAACAAAGCTTAATTTAAAGCTTAGGGTATTTAGAAATTATAAGGACCCCAAGACGTTTTGTCAACTTTATGTTGCTTTCTGTTTTATTTTCCCCTTCCCTCCTATAGATAAATTTTACAGGCTTGTAAAATTATAGCGTTTTATAGCTGGAGATGGTTTTGTTTTTCAGATGAGGAAACCTGAGGCCTAAATGAGACAAGAGGTTTGGTGGCTACTTTGTCTGCTTACATGTTTGCTCTTTCTTGCCTTAGTGTGTCTGTGGCCTTACAAAGACTGCCTTAAAAGGGGCAGCTCTGGCTACTGAGACTGTAGAAAACCCTTCAATCAGACACTCTCTCCTAATTTCATATTTCAGATGGTGCCTTGGAACCAACAGAATCACGATTTGTACATGCTTTTAAGATTTTGGGGCTTCCCTGGTGGCGCAGTGGTTGCGCGTCCGCCTGCCGATGCAGGGGAACCGGGTTCGCGCCCCGGTCTGGGAGGATCCCACATGCCGCGGAGCGGCTGGGCCCGTGAGCCATGGCCGCTGACCCTGCGCGTCCGGAGCCTGTGCTCCGCAACGGGAGAGGCCACAACAGAGGAAGGCCCGCATACCACCAAAAAAAAAAAAAAAAAAAAAAGATTTTGAATAGATCCATTCTCAACTGAAAGAAAACATACAGAATTAACAAAGCAGTACATAATTTCAAAAATAGGTAGAAGGGAAAGAATACAGGCTCATACAAATAAAAAGAATTAGATAGGAATCCTGAGATTCAAGAAAATAATAGTTTTAAAGAATTTAGTCAGCAGGGTACTGGTAGCAGGACACGTGGCTGAAGAATCTCACTTAACATTAAAGAAATTGCTGAATCAACTAAGAATTAATGGCAACGGGCATTTGCCCTGCTGTAGAGCAAGGAAGGACAGATATTGTCATTACTGAATACTCCAAAGAGAACATCTTAAACAAAGACAATAAATCCCTTTATTTTCATATAGTTTATGCTTCATAGGAAATCCAGAAAATTAATAATCAAGAGCTTAAAACAAGGGGTTGAGGCAGGATTTGCAGACACTCTCAATGTCATTAGACACCTGCTTCAAAATTCTACTCACGGGCTACCCTGGTGACGCAGTGGTTGAGGGCCCGCCTACCGATGCAGGGGACATGGGTTCGTGCCACGGTCCGGGAAGATCCCACATGCCGTGAAGCGGCTGGGCCCGTGAGCCATGGCCGCTGAGCCTGCGCGTCCGGAGCCTGTGCTCCGCAACGGGAGAGGCCACAGCAGTGAGAGGCCCGCGTACCGCAAAAAAAAAAAAAAAAATTCTACTCACATGTTGTAACTTCCTCTGCCATCAAAACTGCAAACATTTCAATGAATTTGGTCACTTGGTAGAAATTTCTCCAGCACCCAGGAGCAAGGCATGGCTTTAGGTGGTTGAAGGGTTACAAAAATTAATTAGACAAGGGCTCTCACCTAAAGATGCTCCTAGTTTCACCAGATGATTAGACAGGTGCACAAAGATTTATATCACAGGGTAGACACTGATAAGTACAATGAAAGAATGAGCAGATCACTTTTGCCTGAAGGACAGTTAGAATGACTTCATGGGGGGTGGGCAATTGAGCAGGGTCAGATGGCCTGTTAGGACTTTAAATATGCAGAGAGAGGAATAGGAATGGAACAAAGATAGGGAAGGGCAAAGTATGGAGAGAAAACATCAAATAGAACTCGTGTGAAGGGTGGGTAAATGGGAGCATGAGAAACAGGCTGGAAAAGTGAACTGGAGCTTTGAGCTCAGAGCACTTTTAATGCCCAGTGAAAGAATTTGTAATGATGGACTCCAAAGGCTTATAGCGGATGCTAAGCGTTGTGAGAAGGAAACTGGCACCAACAGAAGAGTACTGCTGATCTGGCAGCTGTGTACAGGATGAATTTGGGAGTGCAGCAGGGAGCCCAGACAGGAGAGCACCGCATAGCCACTGTCTGCGTGAGACAGAAGGAGGATCTGAACTGTGACGGCTGTGAGGACGATGAGAGACGTTCCGAGTCCGAATGGAGGGGACAGCACATGAGAGGGGGGCGTGAGGACTCAAAGATAACTGCACAGTTACATCTACAGCGCGCATCTGGAGAGGAGGGTGAGGGGAGCGTAACAGGCAGGAGTTTGTAGCTTCTACCTAAACTGAAGAAAGAGCAGAGAGAAAACCAACCATTGTGATGGCTAAGTCATGCCCACATCATTGAAGTGAGGGGCTATCGGTTCTTTATTTCCGGTTCCATCTCTATAGTTGCAGATGGCTCTTACTAGAGAAAACCAGAAAGAAGGGAGAGTGATCCAGGCCCAAATGCCCTAGTGTTCTGGAAGGTTCTGAGCCCTTTGGCCTTTACAGTTTCCCTTCATCGTTCAGGGGTCAGGGCTCTAACTGGGCCACCCTGTCGCCCTACACTGCTGTCTTCCCTGGACCTTCAGGACTGTCACTGCTCTGAAAACAAAACTGAACTGCCTTTGATTTCATTCCCTCAGGCTTAGACTCCCTGGGCCTTCAAGTGTGACATGTAAGGAACGCAGGGAACCCAGCTGTGTTAATGGATAGAGGCAAGAAGGCGGGAGAATCTCCGCCCAGGAAAAGTAGATGTTCATAGTGCCCTTTGGGAGACAGCTTTCAAAAGGAAAGAAGTGACAAATAGTGGCTATTTAAGATGATCTGAGAGGAGGTCAGGGTCACCACAGGATGTATTTGGCCAGGTGGGTCCTTGAAGAGCCCTCCACTCAGAGACGATCAGTTCAGCAGGAGCAAAGATCAGCCTGGACTCGCAGTCCTGGTTCCCCTCACATCACCCCCCCACCCCAGTATTTTCTACACTCAGGAATGACAAAGTACAAGCATCTTTTTTCTGATGTGGCATTTGATTAAGACACAATTCATAGAGAGAACTGTGTATGAACACATGGACATTTGAACACAAGGACTCCACATATTTATGGGGTTGTCCTAAGCAGCTCAGGCCGTCAGCTCAGTCTGCTGCCTTAGGAGCAGAAGATGCCCTTTAGGATGCTGACTCAGCTGTTTCCCCTGCAGTCAATTTCTTGCTGAAGGTTCAATAACTTTCCCTGACGATAAAAAAATCTGATATTAAACTCGGCATAAATACTATTTAAAGTCAAAACAACCCCCTCAATTCCAGAGGTGGGGGGGGACCAGAGAGGAGACAGAATAGGTTAGGTGTAAGATGACAGCCAAATTCTGTTCATAATGCTGCGAAGTCGTCTTTTAAACAACCTTAGAAATAAACTGGAGTGAACTGGAAAGTCATTGTTGAGATTCCCAAAGGCAGCCTTTCACGAAGGCTGTGGGGGCTGAGACTAGAGAAACAAGGGAGAGTTCTTCCTCCCTTCCCGGCACCCTGAGGCCTGGGGTTACCCCTGGGCCGTGAAGGCCCCTCTGTGGGGAGCACTCAGCCTGCGGGAGAGCAGCTGGAAGGTGTTCCCTACTGACAGGGGTGGGGAACACGAGCTACCCAAGCCTCTGCCACGCAGTGCCCTGTGCCACTTCTCCCCTCTCTATATAGTGCACTTGTCCTCTGCAAGAAGCTGCTGCAAGATTGGGCTTTTCCACAGCTCCGCAAATGGAGCTGGCAGAGCAGTGGTCAGCACACCTGCTGCCTTCCTGCAATTAGAAAAAGATGCGCCCTCTGGAGGCTCCATTACTAAAAAGCATCCCGTGCACTTGGCCAGCCAGGTGGGGATCAGTCCCAACTCCTGCCTCCCTGTGCAGGGACCCTTGTGCAGGGCCCTGTGACAGACACATCCACAGGCATAGCGGCAAGGGCAGTTCTGAGGGCAGGAACTTCTTATTATAACATCTGAATATTTCATGGGTCAAACATTTCTCCTGAAACTTAATTACTTAAAAAAATAGTACATCAGGGGCTTCCCTGGTGTCGCAGTTGTTGAGAGTCCGCCTGCCAATGCAGGGTACACGGGTTCGTGCCCCAGTCCGGGAATATCCCACATGCCGCGGAGCGGCTGGGCCCGTGAGCCATGGCCGCTGAGCCTGTGCGTCCGGAGCCTGTGCTCCGCAACGGGAGAGGCCACAACAG
>NC_041215.1:82876247-82893358 GCF_002837175.3 Physeter macrocephalus
ATCCCACATGCCGCGGAGCGGCTGGGCCCGTGAGCCATGGCCGCTGAGCCTGTGCGTCCGGAGCCTGTGCTCCGCAACGGGAGAGGCCACAACAGTGAGGGGCCCGCGTACCACAAAAAAAAAAAAAAAAAAGTACATCACATCCCATTGCTCAGCCTGTCCCCTGCCATCCGTCTCACAGAGGAGGCCATAAGATCCTATTTTTGATGTAGCCGTTCGTATTTTGGTACGTAAAGGCCACAGGGAGCACCTATCCTCAGTACTTTATTTGCTTTACCAGGATGTTAATTTGTGGCCGAGGCAATAACACTGAAAACTTGAAATATGCAAGAGGCAGTCCAAACCCAAACACTCATGAGTTATTGGCATTTAATTACTGAGGCAGTTAAATAGTGCTGTAAACGAGTTCATCTCTGATTGCAGCCATAACCCTGGCAGTTTGGAATTGAAAGAAGGGATGATAGAAGATGGCAATATAACATGAGGACGTCCATGAGTTGGTTTTAATTGGTAAACTGGCATATATAGTGATAACTGTTTGGTCTGTCCACCGCATTGGAATCCTAGGAAAGTGCATAAAATTACGGAAGCATATAATTGGTGTACTAAACTCATTTTCTTATGTTATCACAGCTGACATCTTCAGGTTATTAAAAGCCTTTAAACCAGTCATCTTCAAAGAGATCTAAATGACAATATGGTCTTTATACATTATTCCTGTTCTCACAGAGCAGAAGAGATGTAAACAGGCACTAAAATCTGCACAAATTTTCTGGGCACATCTTTCTTATTTCAAGTTCAAGGAAGATCAGTAAATGTTAATGAGGATAAAAACCATTCTTTAGATCCTGGTTTCCTCATTCAATGCACAGGGCATCAACCCATAAAGGATAAACTAATATTATAACCTGAATCAGACTTTTAAAAAGTTAACTCATTAGTTCGAGGAAGTTCTGTGATCTTTTTGTATAGGGGACCTTACATAAAGGACTGTTTCCCAAGGTATAATGATATATTAGAATGACAAAGATGGGCTTAGGTTCTGACATTCTTGGATGAGCAATTATATGTTGTTTCACCTACTTATTCTGCTTAGACAATCTAGGGGCACTTCTGGGACGGTTTTCACTCTCTAACCACCATTCACCCACCCACCACCACACACCTCTCAAGGAGATTTTTTCCCAACAGGAGAAATAGGGTTAACCGAACAAAACAAAATGAACAGAAACACCCTTCCCCTGTCTTATGGCATTCTAGAATAGGAAAAGAAATCCCCAAACATGGAAGAGTGTGAAAGAGGAAGAAAAGGTAAGAGGAAAGGTAATGTGGTATCATCCTAGCATGAATGATTATTGAAGATTCACTACAGGTTTATCATATAGGAAATCTGTGTTCCTTTAGGCCATACCACCTGGGAGCACAAATAGTAGTGAATTGAAAGTGATTAATGGTATGTATCACACTCTCCAGTATTTTGGGATCTCCATCTCTCCTACTTGTTTCTGGGAGTACTCAAGGTTCTTGTCCTTAAGATGTGAGCACTCAGCTCGCAGTGAGTCCTTCCACCTCTGCTGGTCATATTGGTAGGCAGGTGTCTTGCCTCTGGTCCACAGTGATGCTTCCTTCCATTGGGCTGCTGCTTCCTGTTGTGTGCTACTGACACTCTGGAATCCCTGTGCTCTTGGGGTCATTTAATGCACTGAAACCATACTAAAGTCCATGCCTTTTGTGTCCATTCATGTTCTTAGCTGAGAACATGAATCCATGGGAAGCTGGAGTAAGAGACAAATCCAAGAGACAAACTCCATGCTGAACCTGGAATCATCCAGACACTGAGGCCCATGGCCTCAACTCCCAATAGGGAGAGTTTTTGACTCAGAAGGCCTCTTAGTCTCTCATGTAAACAGACCACATCTCACTGATCTTCTAGACATGTCTGAATCCCAGATATGGTGAAGCTTAGGCTGAAACTGGAATCTGACCTGTGTATGTATGTATTTGACCTCCAGATCCTGTTAGCACTCGATGATGAAATAATTTTCTTCCCAAAATTCTGGCTTAATCTCTGAATCACTGATCACTAGCTTGGTCCCAGCTGGGCATAATCCAACACATTGAAACTCAGGCATTCTTTAACTCATGAAATCTCATGGATAACTCTGATTCTACATTTCAAATCTCTGTTTTCTCCCCCTCCCTCTCTCTCTAAATATATATATTATACATACATACATGTAGATATATAGTACCAGCTCTGTTAAAAAAGTATTGCAGTAGCCAAGGTTACAATATATTTGAATATATGCATAGTTTATTTGTATATATTGGTCAAAACAAAGCACTTATTTACTGTGATTTAGCTACAATGTTAGGAAACTGCCATTGCACACACTCTACTGTGAAACTTCAGTAAATACTTTTCTATGTGCAGGATTATTTTAAGCCCACTGCAATTATAAGACATCAGCTACCGATTATGATAATGTTTTATTTACTTTATATATCAAGAAAAAAGCCATTAGGTTAAAATTATCTACTATATCTCAATTATATTGTAACAAGACATTCACTAATATCTTACAGGATAAAATCTGGAATACATCACTTTAGTTAATAATCTTGATCATTTTAAGAGGAAATAACCCTTTTTTTCTCAGATTTAAATACTTTATATTTTTAGTACGTTTGTGAACTAAAAATTAAAAAAGCATGGCAAATTCCAAGACAATGGTGTTTGCCTTACTCTAAGGAAAGAATTAAGCCTGAACATAGGGTAATACTTTTAGAGAGTAGACAGCTATTGATTTTGGCTGCTCTAGCTCTAGACATGTCCCATCACATAGCTTCTGCAGTCATATTTAGTCCATTATGAGCTTTGCTGTATTTCTCCCTGCCTGCCCCTTTCATCTTTTAGCAATTAAGATGATTATAAAACAGTAAAAATATGAAACACAAAACAGTAAAAACAGTAAAATGTTTATGGAAACTTATTTCCATAAGTAGAATTGCTAGGTAACTGAACTTGATTAAAGTAAAAAAGCTTTAAATATTTTTGATGGAAGTATTTATCAAATGTATATAATATAAAACATAAAAAATTATATATAACCATGTTTTGAACATTTTCTTAATGACTAATTGTTTTGAGTTACAGAACACTAATGCTTTTTGTATTGATTCAATCATTCATTCATTCAATCATTCAACAAGTATTTATTGAGTGCTACTATGTTCCAAGAACTGTGAAAGGCAGTAGAGATAGAGCAGTGAACAAAACATACAAAAAGCACTGCCCTGCTGGTCATATTCTAGGTGGTATGTAGGATGTTTATCTCTACAGCAAATGGACCCTGACTGCTGTGGTTTTAGCTGTTCTGTCTCCTTCCTCCGTTGTCAGCTGTCACCTCACTGGCACCATGCTTTGTATTGTACCTGATCCATAGTAAGCACTTGGTAAATGGTAGCTACTATTATCCTAATCTCTTCACTTATTTTTACAGATGAAGATATAAGCCCTAAGATTTTTAATGAACAGAAAGTTAGAGGTAAGACCAAGGCCAAAAGCAGGCATCCTGATTCTCACCATGTTACACAGATCTTTTTCTGATACCCTGCATACTTAGAAAAAGAAAGAAAGAAATACTGAATCATTTAAATGATCATGAAGGGGCCGTTCAGCTCTATATAAGTCCCTCTTACCCTGTAAAACTGAAACATGCAAACATGCCTTCCCCTAATTCTATTCCCCCAACATTCAGTGGGCAGACCTAGTTCTAGAGACAAGTAACAAAGGGTCCGAAAGCCCTGGGAAGTTTAACTTTATGCACCATTAGGGCACCATTTGCTCCCTTACCTTAAACTTGTCAACTTCAGCTTTTGAACATGTTGCATGATAAGATAGCACCTGGTTCAGAAAAAAAGGAAAAGAAACTTTAATAACTAGACATGATTCAATTTTCTGAAATTCTCCTGGCTTAAAAATAAATTTTGCTCATGTATATCACCTTGACATAACAGTGAATGCTAATGCATGACGAGATATTTCCAGTAACAGTCTGTGACACAGCTTGTCATCTGTGCAACTACAGTGGAATCTATTACAATGTGGAATGGAACAACAGCCCATGTTAAAGGCTAATTTTTTTTTTTTTTTTTGTGGTACACGGGCCTCTCAGTGTTGTGGCCTCTCCCGTTGCGGAGCACAGGCTCCGGACGCACAGGCTCAGCGGCCACGGCTCACGGGCCCAGCCACTCCGTGGCACGTGGGATCTTCCCGGACCGGGGCACGAACCCGTGTCCCCTACATCGGCAGGTGGACTCTCAACCACTGCGCCACCAGGGAAGCCCAAGGCTAAGTATTTTATATCAGGATGTTTTTATAAGTAGTTATTTTATCAAAGGGACATAATGTGGCTCAAGACCACAGTTCCCAAAGATGTGAATACTTGTCCTGTGAAATGCTTTGGAACACAAATAAATTAAAAGGTGGGGTGTGTGTGTGCATGCATGTACATATGTGCGCAAATGTATGTATGTTTGTGTGTGCATGTGTGTGTGTACTGTGGCAGACACTGTAGCTTGCTGACTCAGTTTCCATGTCTGGTCTATGATCACTTGCCTGCTTTTGTTGTACAGGAAAGATTACATTGTTATGCCCAATCATCTGCAATGCTTTTTGTAAGAGGATTTTATTTCCCTGTCCTACTGACAGCTTGTTATAGGTCTAGAGTGGAAAGGGAAAGAGAAATGAGGCTGGCCAGGGACTGCCCTGCCCCAGACTTCTTGTTTTGTAGAACAAATAAACTCACATTTGCTTGAGTCAGTATTGGATGTTATAAGGTATATGTACACACGCACGCACAAACGTAATGTATATATTACATATATGCTATCAGTCCCAGCCTTAATCTATACAAATCTCAAACAAATAAATATGAGAAAAGCTAATTCCCTCTTCAACTACCAACCTTAGAGAATCTCAGTGCATATTTGGCTCTGAAAAGCTAAGTAACACATTTTATTTTGTTAAACTCAGCATTTCCCAAATCTAGCCACAGAACTTCCTTTTAGGTGATATATTAATCTAGGAACATTCCAACCTGATAACCTATTGACCAAGGACTTTGAGAAACACTGACCCAAGTTATGTACCATCCGTGTGATAGAAGCAGGGCCACAGTGGAGGCAGTGTCTCATGGTGGTTAGAGCACAGCCTCTAGAGCCCGACTGCCAGGGCTCCACCACTTCCCAGCTGTGGGAGTGTGGGCCAGCATCTTCATAACCAAACAGATTTTGCTCTTTTGGTTCATAGTTTACTATGGTAAACTTTAGTTTGGCTGCCATTAAAGCTTCTTACTATTTACAACTCTTTCTGTAGATTCAATCTTCAAAATTTATTTTTATTTACTTTACAGAAAAATTCCCCTGAAACTCAAAATCTCTGCCACCGGGTGTTGCGCGGCCAGGCTTTTAGTATTTAAGGCATATTACCCACTCCCTTTATTTAAATCAACTTTGCTTACTTCCTTTATTATTATTTTTTTAAATAATAAAAGCTATTAACTTCACTACATTGAAACTATTTGAATGAGTGAAGCAGACAGTTATTACAGATTAAGAATTCTGTCCACTTATCATGTTCTTTTGTTTTGTTTGTCATTATTGAAGTGTAGTTCTTTGTATATTTTAGATACAAATCCTCTGTCAGATGTATGTTTTGAAAATGTTACCTCCCAGTCTGTGGCTTGTCTATTATTTTCTTTCTTTCTTTCTTTCTTTTTTTTGTTTAATTGTGAAAGGATTCCCACCATCTAGTTAATTTACACATCTATCACCTCACATACTTATCTTTTTTTTTTTTGTGAGAGCAATTAAGCTCTACTCTCTTAGAAAATTTCAGTTATACAGTAGTGTCATCAACTATAGTCACCATGTTGTGTATCAGACCTTCAAACCTTATATGTCTTTTTTTTTTTTTTTTTTTTTTTGTGGTTCGCGGGCCTCTCAGTGTTGTGGACTCTCCCGTTGCGGAGCACAGACTCCGGACGCACAGGCTCAGCGGCCATGGCTCACGCGCCCAGCCGCTCCGCGGCATGTAGGATCTTCCCCGACTGGGGCACAAACCCGTGTCCCCTGCATCGGCGGGCGGACTCTCAACCCCTGCGCCACCAGGGAAGCCCCCTTTTCTTTTCTTTTTTTGCGTTTCTTATTTTTGATATTTTAAAATTGCGGTAACGTTGGGTTGTAGCATTATGTAAGTTTCATGTGAACAACATTATATTTCTGTTTCTGCATACATTACAACCAGACACCCTCTTCTTGAGTAGTTTTCATCATAAGGGAAACAGTAAAAAAGTATAAAATGTACTTTCTTTTAATTGTAAAGTGAGTGCATGTGTATTAAAAATTGGAGAACAGAGAAAACTGATGAATGAGTTACTGGTGTAACTTTCCCTTCAAAGGCAACCACAGTTAACACACACCTTTTAGCATGTGCTGTTTTCTTCCTGTCTTGTTTCCGTGTGTACATTGTTTGATGAATTATAACCATGTAGCACATGTGTTTTTATTTCCTGCTTTTTTTTTTCATTCAGCATTTTAATGTAAGGCTTTTTTGGTATGATGTGCTTTGTAAATGACACTTTAAGTGTTGAAAATGTTACCTCCCAGTCTGTGGCTTGTCTATTATTTTCTTTCTTTCTTTCTTTCTTTTTTTTGTTTAATTGTGAAAGGATTCCCACCATCTAGTTAATTTACACATCTATCACCTCACATACTTATCTTTTTTTTTTTTGTGAGAGCAATTAAGCTCTACTCTCTTAGAAAATTTCAGTTATACAGTAGTGTCATCAACTATAGTCACCATGTTGTGTATCAGACCTTCAAACCTTATATGTCTTTTTTTTTTTTTTTTTTTTTTTGTGGTTCGCGGGCCTCTCAGTGTTGTGGACTCTCCCGTTGCGGAGCACAGGCTCCGGACGCGCAGGCTCAGCGGCCATGGCTCACGCGCCCAGCCGCTCCGCGGCATGTAGGATCTTCCCGGACCAGGGCACGAACCCGCGTTCCCTGCATCGGCAGGCGGACTCTCAACCACTGTGCCACCAGGGAAGTCCAAACCTTATATGTCTTATAGCTGAAAGTTTGTACCCTTTTATCAACCAATTTTTCTTTCTTTTTTTTAAAGCAGTTTTGTTTTATTTTTATTTTTTAAAAATTTTTATTGAAGTATAGTTGATTTACAATGTTGTGTTAGTTTCAGGTGTACACAAAGTGAATCAGTTATGCATATACATATATCCCAATTTTCTTTTAATGAACAAAAGTTTTCAATTTTGATCAAGCGTGAATTGTCAGTTTTTGTGTATTGTATTGTTTTATGTGTCCTTTCTAAGAAATTTTGCCTATCCTAAAGTTGTGAATTCATACTTTTTGCTATCTTTTACAAATTTTATAGTTTTATAGTTTTGTTTAGGTCTATGATACATCTGAAATTAAATTTGTGTATGATGTGAGATTAAGACTTTAATGAACTAAATGCCTTGGTTACTTTGTTATGATTCTTAAATTTTCCGGAGCCAAAACTTGGAGCCAACATCATTTTGGAGTTCAGTCTGAGATCTTAAGCCTCTCTACCTGCCAATCTATTAAGTCTAATGACAAACTGATATCAAAATGGAATAATCATAGTTCAGGCATACAAAACAGAGTTTGGCCGCCATTGAGGATCTGGTCTCAGATATTTCCCTACACCACTGAGAACTTGAACTTTCTGTGAACTATACCAAACCTAAGGACAGCAGCCATTTTAAAAACAACATCTGCTAGCTGGTCTCAAGGTTGTTCCCCTTTGTAACTATGCAACCATTTTGGACCCCAATCAATTCTTGCTTAACAAGCACCCTTACTTCTTGCCAGTTCCAATTATAATTCTTGGTAAACAACTCATGTAACTAACTCCGCAGTTCTTGACTTTATAAGCTTTGTCCATTTTGTAGTCCAGTGGAACACAATTCAAGTGTTTCTTGAATCTGTGTCTCCCGGGCTGCAGTCCTAACAAACCCGCAATAAATGCCTCTTTATTTCAATCAGGTCTCCGTTTCTGGAAGTTTGGTTAACAAGTTCATAGGAATTTACTTATTCTATCAAATTTGACCAAGTTAACAATAAGTTCTACCCTTTGAGTCTTTTTGCGCTGAGAGTTCTCATTTACTTTGGTAAAACTCTGAGAACCAGTAAAGGGAGCAGGAGAATGACCTCACACAAGAATCTCACAGCCACTTTCTTCTGAAAGAGTACAGACAGTCTCTTGTGGATGAGCAGGGAGGAATCATCAGCTAGTAAGAGTACCTTGTTCCTGCAGGAGCAGGCCCTTTGGTAAACCACAGTCTGGGAGCATGTAGCATTGTCCCCTCTAAGAATCCCTAGAAAGGCAACAAGCCAGCAAAGCTTGAGATTCCTCAAGACAAGGGGATTCTTGAGTCCTGCCACAGAATACTCTGATTTTTCTCCTTCCAGGCAGTTTCTGCTGTTTGGTCCTAAAGGGTTTCCTGGGATGCAGCAGGAAGATGGAGATGTTTCGTTGCTCCAGTTACCCTCTGGATTTGCTCTACACAGAGAGCACAGTAATGGGAACCCAGCAATATCTGTACCCCTTTCATATAAACCATCAATGTAGCTATCACACAATCCTGACTAGATAGAAGTACACAAAAGTGATCTTGCTTAGCTCCTAACTTCTTACGGTAGTAAAGTCTCTGATCAAATGCGATCACCTCACTGTTTTTAACAAGCATCTACAAAGGTTGTGAGGACACACAGGACTTTTCCTCATCACCTGTGGTCAGTGATCACATCCCATTCACTCCTCAAACTGCATCAGTTTTGGTTGTGCCCCCATAATTTCATTGAAACAGCTTGTATAAAGGTTTTCAGTTTCTTGCTACCAAATCCAAATCTTGCTGGACAAATCTGCAAATGTCTTGTGCAGCAATATTGAGCACAGGTGATCACTCTCGCCTTTTTTGAAGGATCTCCTCTCGGGGCTTTCTTGACACCACACTATTTTGGTTTTCATCCTACTTTTCTGTCTGTTCTTTCTCTGTGTTCTTTGTTGGCCTGTCTCCTCTACTTTAACTCTAAATGTAGAAGTCTGTTGGGCTCAGTCTCTCCTTCAGTGATGTCATACACACTCACGGCTTTATACATCACCTATAGGTTGACAACTTCCATATTTAGCCCTAATCTCTCCTTGAGCTTCAAACTCACATATTGTGCTGCTTACATCACTAACTTCCTACTTGGTTGACTCACTGGCATCTCAAATTTAACACATCTCAACATGCCTGTTGATTTTCCCATCTGTAGTAGGCAGAATGATGCTTCTTGCCCCCTCATGATATCCACATCCCAATCCCTAGAACGTGTGCATATATTTATGTTACATGGCAAGGGGGAATTAAGGTTTCCAATGGAATTAAGGTTGCTAATCAGCTAACCCTTAGATGGGAACATTATCTTGGATTATCTAGAGGAGTGTAATGTAATCACAAGGGTCCTTATAAGTCAAAGAGGAAAGCAGGAGAGTCAGACTCATAGTGATGTGATGTGAGAAATATTGAAACTCCACTGCTAACTCTAAAGATGGAAGGGAGCCACAAGCCCACAAATGCAGGTAGCCTCTAGAAACTGGAAGCATCGTGAAGGCAAGGATCAGATATGGTTTGGGTCGCCAGTGGGTATCCTGTCCCTAAGAGAATGCCTGATACTTAGTTGGCACTCAGTAAATAGTTGATGAATCACGCAATAGGAAATAATCTTAAAAGAAAAGAATCTTTCTATTTCTTGTATGCTTCTCTGCTTCTATTATTAGTGGCCTTAATTTATGCCTTTTCCTCAACAAAAATCATAATATGTCTTAGAGCATAGACTGAACAGTGTAGGTAGGGTTGCCAGATTTAGCAAATAAAAATACAGGACCCCCAGTTAAATCTGAATTTCAGGCAAACCATTAATATTTGCACTATTTGGGACATACTTCTACTAAAAATATTATTCATTGTTGATCCAAAGTTCAAATTTCACTGGGTGTCTTGTGTTTTTACCTGGCAGCCCTACTTCTCCAAATTAAGAAGGCTAGAAACAAGTATGGAACACTCTGCACCATGTTCCCAAATATTCATGTTCCTCACCCAACCCCAACCCCACAGCAATTCCCAGTGACTTTTTCTTCACAGCATTTTATCTGGCAATCCTACTGAATATCTCCAGTCTAGAATATTTTCAGCAATGCCAAATAACCTCATTAATCTAAAATCTGTGACAAATCTATGGATGCCATTGAAGGAAATATAACAAAACAAATCCTGATTACTTATAGCACAACCAATATTCCAAAGAGAATCATTACTCTGTGTTTGTGTGTGTGTGTGTGTGTGTGTGTGTGTGTGTGTGTGTGTGTGTGTGAGTGACCATATGGCACAGCTAATGACTAAAGATCAGGCAAATTGCTATGGTTGAGAATAAAATGACAAATTAAAGAATTTATTTTTTTAAACTACTATTGTTGTTAAGCCCTTTTGGATAAGTTAAAGCTTCCTCCATGATTCCAGACTACATTAATTTTATAAGAATTTCCTCATAGGTTGTTGGGTTATGAGAGTTTAGCCATAACACACACAGTCACAAATTTTGTTTGACAGCTAAATAAAATGTGTATAACATTTACATTCAAAAGTAAACAGCTGACCCACAGAGCACTTGACAAACATTAAACTTTTGCAAGAAAATGTCTATCCCAGATAGATTTATCTTTTGTGTCTGTATTAATTTAGAAAATATTTTAAAGTAAAATCTAGTGACTCAGTTTCACTAGATTTTACTTTAAAAGATTCTATTAAGAAATCTTTATAGTTCCAAAAATAAATCACTATTTGCAAAACCCTACCAACTGCAATTACCTTTCGGATTGAACTTGCTCCTAGCAAAACAAAGAAACAGAGGCAAGAAAGTGTAAAATAAAGCAATTATCAGACTCATGCACAACAGAGTGAAGAAGTCATGTTTTTGTGTCGAGTCTCCACAGCAGGAAAAGACCATTAACTACATTTCAAAAGAAAAACCATGAGCAGAGCTATGAAATAGGACCACTGTAGTAAGCCTGGCCCTCCACCACGTGCAGTTCAAGACCAGAGCCAAATGCTTGCCTTGCAATCCCAGGAAATGCCCCTAAGTAGTTGAGGGCAAATCTCTCACATCAGTAGTATTGAATGTTAATTTATTGTGAATCTAGGAAGCCATTTGCTCCTGGAATGAGAAATGGACCATTACAAATGCTGGCTGCCAGGAGCACAAACATAAAGAACCACTTAACAAGGAGTAGGAACACAGACCTCGCTGAGGACCCAGACTGGCTGTCTCGGGCGGCATGAGTATTTACTGATATGTTTATGGCTCAGGTAGCAAAGTGGCACTTGGTGGCACTTGGAAAGCAAACTGATAACAGAGTTAAGTTAAGGTGGTCTGAAGTAAAATCTCAAATAATTTATACTGATGAGCTCCAAAGAAGTAAAGAAACTTAGCAATCAGCAGCAGGCCTCCGGCCAAGGATGGTGACGAACCACAGAAACGAAAAGTCCATTTACCTGGGATGACATGATGGAAGTGCTAACTGAGTGAAGAAGCATTCTCCAGGATTTCTTAACAAGAGGATGGTAGGCTTCAAAGACACTGCAACTGAACGAATGCAGAGAAACTGAGAAATCATCAGTTTCTACTGTCAAATATTTAAGAAACTGCCTGCTGGTTAATGGAATGAAATGTTTCAAAGAGATAACTTCAAATAAGTGCATCTGCTGTGTGATCTGTTATCACACCCTTTGGACTATATCTGTCATAAAACATATTTTTAAAATTCTAAAAATGACAAAACCTTTTTGAATTTAAAGTAGAATAAAAGATAACAGCGGAATCTGGGGTAATAAAACAGTCAATTGTCAGGATGACTTTAAGTTCAGCTGCTTTTTAAATACTACATGCAGGAAACAAGGGCCACACTTATAGTTCATATCAACATATATTTATGGTGTACCTACTATGTGTAAACCATTGTGATAGATATTTTGGTCTTCTTTTTCCCATATTGGCAAATACATTTTATTGGAGGCCTCAGTTTTATTTAATTGTTGGTAGTTGTATGAAGCACTGTGCTGAAAATGATTGTTGAGGCTTAAGGAGGAGCTCAGCAGGAAGGTACACTGTGATTGATTAGTGATGCCTTCCATAGGCATTGGGGAGGGAAGAGTGGTGGCACGTGTGCTATGTATTTGCAATCACTGAAAACATCAGAATATAAGAAATGACTCTCTGGATCAAACTCATTCAGACTCTATTGATGAAAAGTGATGCAAAATATATTTTGAGAAAATCATGGATGTCTAAATTTAAATGATTAGGGATACACCTAAAACATAGATGTACTTTTGATTGTCAATTTCATTTTGTATTAGGTAAAATTTCTACTGGCAATAAACCTATTAGCTCTGTAGCCAGCCACTGGCCCTCTGTGATATAAGAAAGAGTGACCTTCTCAGGTAAGAGGCTACAAGTTCTCCATTTGACCAGTAGGACAAGCTGGTAGAAGGTATAAGAAAGTACAATTACAAGAAAGTACCAAGTTCTTACTGGATCCATCTTCTTAGGTATTTAAAATAATTGTCTTGGTTTTGAAAAAACAGGCTTCCTGTTATACAGAAACAGGAAGAAAATAAAAGCATCTATTAAATTGTGTTTAGGGGGATAGGAGTAAAAGGACTTTTCCAAAGAGCTTCTTGTACTGAAATCTATCTTGACAACAGTGTCCCCATATAAAAAGACTTCTAGGGTAATATGAGACCTGCCCATCTTGCCTGGATTCTCTTTTAATTAATCTTCTTGACAGAATAGACATGCCATTTTTACATTTCATTCAAAGATACGGAGTCAACTTCTCCAGTGGTTTGAGAGAGGCCTCAACTTAGGATGAGAGATGCATTCATCATTTTTTCACCCAAAGCAAAGATTTAATTTAATCATTCTATGTCACTACCAGATTAAAATGTTAATATTTGTCATCACACTCCAAAATTCAATCTAATTTTGAAAAGTAAGCCCTAAAAATACTGTCATTATTATAAACGTTACCCATTAGCGAGAATATAATGACAACACTAGAATATAATTCTTTTGGTAGCTACCCAAACTATCTTTCACTCTTTGCTCATAAGTTGTTAAACATTGGTACTTGTGCACTTTCCAGAGGATAATGTTATCTTGTATTATATAAATCCTGAAAATTAACAGGTACTCTGAAACTACATCCAAATTATTATCCATGGCAGATCCAGAAGGCCACACATTCTTTGACACTCTTCCCATGAGAAGTGGAGTCTACATCCTTTCCCCTTGACTCTAGGTGGGGTTCATGACTGTTTCACTAGTAACATAATATGTAATAGTGATGCTGTGCCAGCTGCACTGGGCCCAGGCCTTAAGAGACTGGACACTTCTATTTCCCAGCCCTTGAAACATTCTCTCTCGTACCTCTGAGCCGCTGTATATAAGGCCTATTTACCCTGTGAGAAGTTCCAGCCACATAGAGGGGCCTGAAGGATGAAATACCAAACACAAGGAGAGAGAGGCCAAGGAACACCACAAAGCCACACGTGTGAGTGATTGAAGAAGCCATCTCAAAATGCACTGTTCAGTCCCAACCACCCCAGCTGACCCATGTGGATCAGAGATGAACCACCTATCCCGGCCATTTTGGAATTCCTGACCCATAAGATCAGGAGTCTTTTGTGTATCTTAAGACACTAAACTGCAGGATAGTTGGTTAAGAAGCAATAAATAAACAAAACAACATCAATCTTCAACAGGGCTTGCCACCCTATGCCATCCACAGATTTCTGCAATTCAGGTGTCAACTGAAGCTCGTCTTTCAAAATCTAGGTAAATTGGTTTGAACCCTTAAAACTATAAAAGGCTGTGGAAATTCAAAGCCTTTTTCAAAATATCTGCAAATTCCTGGCAGGTTTATATTCTTACCTTGACCTTCAAGTTCTTATGTATTCTTGTACTGTATCTGCAATATAATCACCATACAAAAATGTGAAATTCAACTCTGCTTCCATTTCCACAAAAAGATCCACTCACATCAAGCGTTCATGAGTTCAGCAGATCTTGAAGAAGATTTTTTTCTTGTTCTTTCCTCCCTCCCTTCCTTCCTCCTTCCTTCTCTCCCTCCCTCCCTTCCTATCTTTCTCTCTTTCCTCTCTTTTTTTCTTCTCTTTTTTTCTCTTTTTCTCTTTCTTTCTTACTGGAAACAAATGATGATGTTTCATGATTTCCAATAAAATGTCAGCCTCGCCATTCTCAAAACATCTCTTGGTCCTTCTACCAATGGGGCATTTCACTGACCATTGACCTTATAACTGTTAGCTTCTCTTCATTTTTCTGGCTTCTCTCCAATATAACCTTCCTTTTTACTTTTTATCCCCTATTCCTCCATTTCAAATGTAAAATAACACAATTATCTCCCTTTCTCATATAGAATGGTTTTCCACACCCTCTGGTTTCTGGAGGTGGTCAAAATCTATTCCTTCGTATCTTTACTATCCCACGAGGGCTTGTCAAGGTTCTTCCCATAGAATTCCAGTGCCTAAGTTAGATAGTATGTCGCCCACCTTCTTACACTTTGGGAGTTCTCATATGTCTCTTAAGCCGTTCATTAGCTCAGTGGTTCTCAAACTTTAGCATGCATCAGAACACAGATGGCTGGGCCCTGCCTCCAGAATTCCTGGCTTAGTGTATCTGAGGTGGGACCTGAGAATTTGCATTTCTAACAAGTTCCCGGGTGAGGCTGATGCTGCTGGTCTGGGGGCCACACTGTGAGAACCACTGTTCTAATTCCCATCCATGGATTCCAGGTTACAGATGTCTGGATTAGAGGGGAGGTTATCAGCTGGATGTTGGTATGAGCAGAGAGGAAAGAAACAAAATTGTTTGGGTCTTCTCCCAAATCCCAGTATGATTTGAATAGCTCTTTTTAAGAGGTTTAGAAATGTTTCCTTAGTTTTATTTTGCTAGTTACAGTTTTCATAACTATCTTTCTTTTCATTTCTGAATCACGTTGAAAATAGAGATGAAAAATGCTGTGAAATTAGTTTCAGTGCATATGTTTAGAACACTTTGGTTTATGAAAGCAATTTGGTAAAGATCCTGCTTAAAATCATGTCATCATGTAAGTCAACTCTCTGACACTTCTGAGCACAGATATTAGAATTCATCCCCTGAACTGCACTGGTTTGCAGAATGACCTCATTCTCTCCTTGTCTGTAGGGGTCAGTCAGTAGTAGTCCTTGATTTTGCTTATGTGGATTAACTGCTTTATGGATTATCTATAGCATTCTTAAGGCAGGCCATTTCCTTCCATTTAGTAGTTTTCTTTTGCTAATTTTTCACCACTTGGTACACCAACATTAGGAAGCTGTATAGCTTGTTGGTTGAGTACAGGGGCTTTGGAGTTAGACCGCTTGAGGTCATAATCCTAGTCCACTAGCCCTGTAACTTTGGCTTAATTATCTAACCTGAGTCTCAGATTCCCCATCAGTAAAAGGCAAGAAATATCTGCATTTTCCACTCACATTTCACTGGCTGGAGCAAGTCCCATGGCTCCATTTAACTTCAAGGGAGTGGAAGGTGTAACCCTACCATGGACTCAGCAGGGGCAGAATCATAAATATTTTGTGATGAACTCTAAAGATTACCACAATGGTTTAGGCAGTCAAACAGCAAGTTGTGTTAGAACTGTTTTTGAAATCAGAGCAAATGAGTCCAATATATGAACTCTAATATATGGATTTTATGGTGTTTGTTCAACTTTTGCTTCTTTCCTGATTCTCTTCTGTATTTCAAAGAGTTGTATTTGGTAGGCAGGCTCTCCAAATAAGTGGGATTACAGTATATCCTTATTAAATTCTCGATATTTAACAGATACAGTACATGTATGTAGTGTCTGGCCATTAAATACTGTTGATTTGACTAAACACACTTTGATACCTATTGAAGAAAATTATTATAAGTGAAGGATTATTACTGGGTTATTTCTGTTCCATAACTTTTAGAGCTGCTTAGTTACTAATTTAAATCACTTCAGTGTCCTTAGGGTGAAGGAAACAGCCTATTTCTTTTCAAAAAGTTGCATGTGGCAATAATTCTTCTAATTTTTAAAAAGTTTTTAGTTGTCTCTCATAAAAGATCTCAGCCATTACACAGAGAATCCTAAAGATGCTAACAGAAAACTACTAGAGCTAATCAATCAATTTGGTAAAGTAGCAGGATACAAAATTAATGGACAGAAATCTCTGGCATTCTTATACACTAATGATGAAAAATCTGAGAGTTAAATTAAGAAAACACTCCCATTTACCATTGCAACAAAAGGAATAAAACATCTAGGAATAAACCTACCTAAGGAGACAAAAGACCTGTACGCAGAAAATTATAAGACACTGATTAAAGAAATTAAAGATGATACAAATAGATGGAGAGATATACCATGTTCTTGGATTGGAAGAATCAACATTGTGGAAATGACTACTACCCACAGCAATCTACAGATTCAATGCAATCCTTATCAAACTACCACTGGGATATTTTACAGAACTAGAACAAAAAAATTCACAATTTGTATGGAAACCCAAAGACCCTGAATAGCCAAAGCAATCTTGAGAAAGAAAAATGGAGCTGGAGGAATCAGGCTCCCTGACTTCAGACTATACTACAAGGCTACAGTAATCAAGAAAGTATGGTAGTGGCACAAAAACAGAAATATAGATCAATGGAATAGGATAGAAAGCCCAGAGATAAACCACGCACATACGGTCACCTTATCTTTGATAAAGGAGGCAAGAATATACAGTGGAGAAAAGACAGCCTCTTCAATAAGTGGTGCTGGGAAAACTGGACAGCTACATGTAAAAGAATGAAATTAGAACATTCCCTAACACCATACACAAAAATAAACTCAAAATGGATTAAAGACCTAAATGTAAGGCCAGACACCATCAAACTCT
>NC_041215.1:82894260-82895886 GCF_002837175.3 Physeter macrocephalus
ATCTAAGAAAAAAAATGTCATGAAGAGCCTAGGGGTAGGATGGGAATAAAACACAGACCTACTAGAGCATGGCCTTGAGGATATGGGGAGGGGAAAGGGTAAGCTGTGACGAAGTGAGAGAGTGGCATGGACATATATACACTACCAAACATAGGGTGGATAGCTAGTGGGAAGCAGCCGCATACACAGGGAGATCAGCTAGGTGGTTTGTGACCACCTAGAGGGGTGGGATAGGGAGGGTGGGAGGGAGGGAGACGCAAGAGGGAAGCGATATAGGAACATATGTATATGTATAACTGATTCACTTTGTTGTAAAGCAGAAACTAACACACCATTGTAAAGCAATTATACTCCAATAAAGATGTTAAAAAAAAATCTCAGCCATTAACACTTAAATTTAAAAGGTTTTTTTGATTAATTCTTAGTGTTATTCATTATGACTCTATACCTAGGCATATTGGATGATAATTTATAACTGTTTCAAAATAAATGTTCCTTTCTCACAGTTGCATTACTCTCCACACTATGTGTTAAAGTGAGGCTGTTTTTCTTAATCACGTAGGTTATTAAGTATATTAATGTTTCACAAATGCTTTTCTAAGGAACTCCTTTCTTGTTTTTTTTTATTTGTTAATAGCAACAGAGGAAAATATAGCATTCTTTTGGACTAATTGAGCAACTTGGATTAGTTATTTCTGTTTCTAGAACAACTATAATGTGTCAATCATTTTTTCAAATCTATAATTTAAATATCTGGAACTGGCAGTGGGCGAGGCCGCTGGAGGAGCCGTTTCCCCAGAGCCATCTCCCCGCGGGTCTTTCTCGGTACGCGACTGATTCCCAGGTGCTCGGCCCTGCCGGGTGCTGGAGGTACCGCCGCGCAGGGTCACGAGACCAGAACTGCTGTCAAGAATAAATGAGGTGGCCAGTGTCCTTGTCCTCACGGTGAGCCCCAGCTACCCCCCGCCTCTGCAGAAGACCCTCCAACACTAGCAGATTTCTTCTGAGCATAAAGAATTTCTTCTTAGAGAAAGAACTTGGAAGAACACAGGCACCAGGGACAAAGCATCTACAAGTGGATTGTCTACAAGGGGAAGAGCTTATCTTAAATTTGAGCTGCAATCAAAAATAAAGAATCCATTTTGTTGTTTCTATTTGTGGAGTTCAATTGTGAGACATCAATTTATCGTAGCTGTGGAAAACTAGCAGAAGGTCCAGAGAAAAGCCATGGAAACGATGAAGAACTAGGAAGATGGAATTCAACCATGTATCCGGGAGAGAAATATCCTTTTTTATAGAAATATCCAGCTTAAAGGAGCTCCAGAAATGGGCGCAAGCCACAACTATCAGCGTGGACCCCAGAGACGGGCATGAGACGCTAAGGACGCTGCTGCAGCCACCAAGACGCCTGTGTGCGAGCACAGGTCACTGTCCACACTGCCCCTCCCAGAAGCCTGGGCAGCCCGCCACTGCGAGGGTCCCAGGATCCAGGGACAACTTCCCCGGGAGAACGCACGGCGCGCCTCAGGCTGGTGCAACATCATGCTGGCTTCTGCCGCCGCAGGCTTGCCCTGCACTCCATGCCCCTCCCTCCCCCCGGCCTGCGTGGGCCAGCGCCCCCGGATC
>NC_041215.1:82895987-82897319 GCF_002837175.3 Physeter macrocephalus
GCCCTGCACTCCATGCCCCTCCCTCCCCCCGGCCTGAGTGAGCCAGAGCCCCCGAATCAGCTGCTCCTTTAACCCCGTCCTATCTGAGCAAAGAGCAGACGCCCTCAGGCGACCTACACGCAGAGGCGGGGCCAAATCCAAAGCTGAACCCCAGGAGCTGTGCGAACAAAGAAGAGAAAGGGAAATCTCTCCCAGCAGCCTCAGAAGCAGCAGATTAAAGCTCCATAATCAACTTGATGTACCCTGCATCTGTGGAATACCTGAATAGACAACGAATCATCCCAAATTGAGGAGGTGGACTTTGGGAGCAAGATATATTATTTTTTTTCGCCTTTTTCTCTTTTTGTGTGTGTGTATGTGTATGCTTCTGTGGAAGATTTTATCTGTGTAGCTTTGCTTTCACCATTTGTCCTAGGGTTCTGACTGTCCCGTTTTTTATTTTTTTGTTTTTACTTAAAAAAATTTTTCTTCTTAATAATTATTTTTTATTTTAATAACTTTATTTTATCCTCTTTCTCTCTCTCTCTCTCTCTCTCCCTCTCTTTCTCTCTTTCTTTTCTCCCTTTTATTCAGAGCCGTGTGGATTAAAGGCTCTTGGTGCTCCAGGCAGGCATCAGGGCTGTGCCTCTGAGGTGGGAGAACCAACTTCAGGACACTGGTCCAAAAAGAGACCTCCCAGCTCCACATAATATCAAACGGCGAAAATCTCCCAGAGATCTCCATCTCAACACCAAGACCCAGCTTCACTCAAGGACCAGCAGGCTACAGTGCTGGACACCCTATGCCAAACAACTAGCAAGACAGGAACACAGCCCCATCCATTAGCAGAGAGGCTGCCTAAAATCATAAGGCTACAGACACCCCAAAACACATGACCAGATGCGGACCTGCCCACAGAAAGACAAGATCCAGACTCATCCACCAGAACACAGGCACTAGTCCCCTCAACCAGGAAACCTACTCAACCCACTGAACCAACCTTAGCCACTGGGAACAGACACCAAAAAAAACGGGAACTACGAACCTGCAGCCTGCGAAAAGGAGACCCCAAACATGGTAAGATAAGCAAAATGAAAAGACAGAAAAACACACAGCAGATGAAGGAGCAAGGTAAAAACCCACCAGACCTAACAAATGAAGGGGAAATAGGCAATCTACCTGAAAAAGAATTCAGAATAATGATAGTAAAGATGATCCAGAATCTTGGAAATAGAATGGAGAAAATACAAGAAACGTTTCACAACGACCTAGAAGAACTAAAGAGGAAACAACAACGATGAACAACACAATAAATGAAATTAAAAATACTCTAGATGGGATCAATAGCAGAAT
>NC_041215.1:82897744-82946738 GCF_002837175.3 Physeter macrocephalus
AAATGGTAATAGGAACATACATATTGATAATTACCTTAAATGTAAATGGATTAAATGCTCCCACCAAAAGACACAGACTGGCTGAATGGATACAAAAACGAGACCCATATATATGCTGTCTACAAGAGACCCACTTCAGACCTAGGGACACATACAGACTGAAAGTGAGGGGATGGAAAAAGATATTCCATGCAAATGGAAATCAGAAGAAAGCTGGAGTAGCAATTCTCATATCAGACAAAATAGACTTTAAAGTAAAAACTATTACAAGAGACAAAGAAGGACACTATATAATGATCAAGGGTTCGATCCATGAAGAAGATATAACAATTGTAAATATTTATGCACCCAACATAGGAGCACCTCAATACATAAGGCAAATACTAACAGCCATAAAAGGGGAAATCGACAGTAACACAATCATAGTAGGGGACTTTAACACCCCACTTTCACCAATGGACAGATCATCCAAAATGAAAATAAATAAGGAAACACAAGCTTTAAATGATACATTACACAAGATGGACTTAATTGATATTTATAGGACATTCCATCCAAAAACAACAGAATACACATTTTTCTCAAGTGCTCATGGAACATTCTCCAGGATAGATCATATATTGGGTCACAAATCTAGCCTTGGCAAATTTAAGAAAATTGAAATCATATCAAGTATCTTTTCTGACCACAACGCTATGAGACTAGATATCAATTACAGGAAAAGATCTGTAAAAAATACAAACACATGGAGGCTAAACAATACACTACTTAATAACGAAGTGATCACTGAAGAAATCAAAGAGGAAATCAAAAAATACTTAGAAACAAATGACAATGGAGACACGACGACCCAAAACCTATGGGATGCAGCAAAAGCAGTTCTAAGAGGGAAGTTTATAGCAATACAATCCTACCTTAAGAAACAGGAAACATCTCGTATAAACAACCTAACTTTGCACCTAAAGCAATTAGAGAAAGAAGAACAAAAGAACCCCAAATTTAGCAGAAGGAAAGAAATCATAAAGATCAGATCAGAAATAAATGAAAAAGAAATGAAGGAAACAATAGCAAAGATCAATAAAACTAAAAGCTGGTTCTTTGAGAAGATAAATAAAATTGATAAACCATTAGCCAGACTCATCAAGAATAAAAGGGAGAAGACTCAAATCAATAGAATTAGAAATGAAAAAGGAGATGTAACAACTGACACTGCAGAAATACAAAAGATTATTAGAGATTACTACAAGCAACTGTATGCCAATAAAATGGACAACCTGGCAGAAATGGACAAATTCTTAGAAATGCACAAGCTGCCGAGACTGAACCAGGAAGAAATAGAAAATATGAACAGACCAATCACAAGCACTGAAATTGAAACTGTGATTAAAAATCTTCCAACAAACAAAAGCCCAGGACCAGATGGCTTCACAGGCGAATTCTATCAAACATTTAGACAAGAGCTAACACCTATCCTTCTCAAACTCTTCCAAAAGATAGCAGAGCGGGGAACACTCCCAAACTCATTTTGTGAGGCCACCATCACTCTGACACCAAAACAAGACAAAGATGTCACAAAGAAAGAAAAATAGAGGCCAATATCACTGATGAACATAGATGCAAAAATCCTCAACAAATTACTAGGAAACAGGGCTTCCCTGGTGAAGCAGTGGTTAAGAGTCCTTCTGCCAATGCAGGGGACACGGGTTCATGCCCCGGTCCGGGAGTATCCCACATGCTGCGGAGCGGCTAGATCCGTGAGCCATGGCCACTGAGCCTGCGTGTCCGGAGCCTGTGCTCCGCAATGGGAGAGGTCACAATAGTGAGAGGCCCGCATACCGCAAACAAACAAACAAACAAACAAACAAAACCTAGGAAACAGAATCCAACAGCACATTAAAAGGATCATACACCATGATCAAGTGGGGTTTATCCCAGGAATGCAAGGATTCTTCAATATATGCAAATCAATCAATGTGATAAATCATATTAACAAACTGAAGGAGAAAAACCATATGATCATCTCAATAGATGCAGAAAAAGCTTTCGACAAAATTCAACACCCATTTATGATAAAAACCCTCCAGAAAGTAGGCATAGAGGGAACTTACCTTAACATAATAACAGCCATATATGACAAACCCACAGCCAACATCATTATCAATGGTGAAAAACGCAAACCATTTCCACTAAGATCAGGAACATGACAAGGTTGCCCACTCTCACCACTATTATTCAACATAGTTTTGGAAGTTTTAGCCACAGCAATCAGAGAAGAAAAAGAAATGAAAGGAATCCAAATCGGAAAAGAAGAAGTAATAAAACTGTCACTGTTTGCAGATGACATGATACTATACATAGACAATCCTAAAGATGCTACCAGAAAACTACTAGAGTTAATCAATGAATTTGGTAAAGTAGCAGGATACAAAATTAATGCACAGAAATCTCTGGCATTCCTATACACTAATGATGAAAAATCTGAAAGAAAAATTAAGGAAACACTCCCATTTACCACTGCAACTATAAGAATAAAATACCTAGGAATAAACCTACCTATGGAGACAAAAGACCTGTATGCAGAAAACTATAAGACACTGGTGAAAGAAATTAATGATGATATAAACAGATGGAGAGATATACCATGTTCTTGGATTCAAGGGATCAACATTGTGAAAATTACTATACTACCCAAAGCAATCTATAGATTCAATGCAATCCTTATCAAACTACCAGTGGCCTTTTTCACAGAACTAGAACAAAAAATTTCACAATTTGTATGGAAACACAAAAGACCCCGAATAACCAAAGCAATCTTGAGAAAGAAAAATGGAGCTGGAGGAATCAGGCTCTCTGACTTCAGACTCTCCTACAAAGCTACAGTAACCCAGAAGATCTAAGTAGACATTTCTCCAAAGACGATATACAGATTGCCAACAAACACATGAAAGGATGCTCAACATCACTAATCATTTGAGAAATGCAAATCAAAACTACAATGAGGTATCACCTCACACCAGGCAGAATGGCCATCCTCAAAAAATCTACAAACAATAAATGCTCGAGAGAGTGTGGACAAAAGGGAACCCTCTTACACTGTTGGTGGGAATATAAATTGATACAGACACTATGGAGAACATTATGGAGGTTCCTTAAAAAACTAAAAATAGCACTACTATATGACCCAGCAATCCCACTACTGGGCATATACCCTGAGAAAAGCGTAATTCCACAATGTTCAATGCTTCTCTATTTACAATAACCAGGACATGGAAGCAACCTAAGTGTCCATCGACAGATGAATGGATAAAGAAGATGTGGCACATATAGACAATGGAATATTACTGAGCCATATAAAAAAACGAAATTGAGTTATTTGTAGTGAGGTGGATGGACCTAGAGACTGTCATATAGAGTGAAGTAAGTCAGAAAGGGAAAAACAAATACCATATGCTAACACATATATATGGAATCTAAAAAAAAAATTTTTTTTCTGAAGAACCTAGGGGCAGGACAGGAATAAAAACAGATGTAGAGAATGGACTTGAGGACACAGGAATGGGGAGGGGTAAGCTGGGACGAAGTGAGAGAATGGCATGGACATATATACACTACCAAATGTAAAATAGATAGCCAGTGGGAAGCAGCCGCATAGCACAGGGAGATCAGTTTGGTGCTTTGTGTCCACCTAGAGGGGTGGGATATGGAGGGTGGTAGGGAAATGCAAGAGGAAGAAATATGGGGTTATATGTATAGCTGATTCACTTTGTTATACAGCATAAACTAACACACCATTTTAAAGCAATTATACTCCAATAAAGATGTTAAAAAAATGATATATGATAAAGTAGTAGTTTATTTATTATTATTATTATCCAAAGTATAAAATAAACATCCTTGAGTCCATACTAAGATAAATAACTAATTGAATAAATATCAACCAACCAGTAAGTTGGCAGAAGAGAAATACCCTGTATAGAAGAATTCTAGATAATGTATGTGGCTATTTCTTTCTTCAAGGAGGTCAAGCATAACTCCCTACTTCTTAGGTGTGCATAGGGACTTCCTTCCAAGATTTCAGTATGGAAAGGTGGGGGAAAGGAGAGTAACTCCACAGTGGGGAGACCTGAGAAACACTACCCAGTCAGGTGATCAAGGTCAACATCAACAGTGATATGTCATGTTGAAAGTATGTGCCCTTGACACGATGTAATGAAAATGTCACCTTACCTCTGTGGTTTTCCTCCCCCAGACCCATAACCTCAGTTTAGTCATGAGAAAAACATCAGAGAAATACCAATAGAAATTCTCACAAAATACCTGATCAGTATTCCTCAAAATTATCAAGGTCATCAAAAAAAAGAAAGCCTGAAACGTTGTTAGCCAAGAGGAGCCTGAGGAGGCATGGTGACTAAAAGTAACTGGGTTTTCTGGATGAGATCCTAGAACAGAAAAACGCTATTAGGTAAAGCCTAAGGAAATGTGAAGAAAATAGGGACTTCAGTTAATAATAATGTAGCAATATCAGTTCACTAATTATAAAATGTATCATACTAATGTAAGATGTTAATAATTAGGGAAACTCCATACAACATATATGGAAACTCTCTGTATTATCTTTCCAATTTTTTCTGTAAATCTAAAACTGTTCTAAAAACAAAGTTTATTTTTAAAAATGTTATCTGGTTGATTCTCCATGTAGGGTCTCCCACTTTGCACAAAATACCTAAATGAAAACCCAGAAATCATCACTAAAACTGATAACCCACTGCTAGATTCTGGGAATAATTTTCCCCATTTAAAACAGGTGCAGCTAAACTGAGGAAAATGACAGGCAGCGTAACCATGTTTCACCCCTGAAATAAAGCATTCCCCTGGCCTGAAAGAAGATGGATGGGAGAGCATTGCTCCTTTCTCTCCTGTCAGGTCTCTTACTCAGAGACCCAGGATCTGCACTAACCAGAAAATTAGTTGACCTACTGAATGACAGCTGTTTTTGAAGGATTAGCCTTCACCTTGGGGGACAGAGTTACTGCAAATAAAACACTGTATGATGGGGGGATATTATAAGCAACAATTATTATTGACATTTTATGAGCACTGTGCTAAAGGTTTTATTTGCATTATTTCCTTTGATCCTCTTAACAATCCCACAAGGTTGGAAAGTGAGAAAAATGAAGCACAGAGAAGTTAAGTGACTTGCCGAGAGATATACAGAAAGTGGCAGAGCTAGAATTAAAATCCTAACAGTCTAATTTTAAAGCCCACACTTTTAACCCTTCTACTGTACTTCATAAAAAACCCTACCAGCAGTGTATACTGAGGGTTGAGATTCTTATTTTACTTTAATTGTGATCTTTATTTGTACTTTACTGTACTGGATTCATATAACAAATATTTTTTGCATGTCTACTATGTGCCAGGTCCTGTGTTGGCACTGGACACACAAAGGTGAACCAGACACACAGACACATCCCTATACACAAGAGATCCAGAGTTCACTGGATTAAAGGGAGAATACACCATTTCAGCCTGGCAGAACCACACTAGATCTGTGCCTACATACTGGGTACTGACTCAACATGGAACTAAGTACATCAGCTTGCCCCCTTTTTGTGTATCTAATCAACGGGATTCTATAGTATGGAAGTGGACAGTGAGAGAGGCTCAAGGCCAATCACAAAGCCTTGCCAGTTGGTAAACACTGAAATCAAGAGAAAGCGCATCATCATGAAAACTCAAATAATCACTTCATGCAAGGGTTGTTACCTTTCAGCAATCTTATGCTTAGTGTCTTCAGCAAGATACAAGAAGAAAGAGCCTCATTGAAACTAGAGCAGAAAAACATATAGGTAAAATATGTTGGGACAAAATTAAAAATACAAACAAAAGAATGAGACAACAAAGCTCAGCTGTTACTTTCTCAGGGAGGGCTCTCTGGGACATACAACAGTAGCCCCCTATTTCTAGTCACTATGAAAACACCCTGCTTTGTTTTCTTTATGACACAACATCATGGATTTATCTTGCTAATCTATTTGTTTACTTATCTACTGCCTGTCTTTTCACACTAGAATAGAAGGTCAATAAGAATATGAATATTATTTGTTTACTACTGACTCGTCAGTACCTAGAACAGCATCTACCACAAAGTAGAAGCTCAACAAATATTTATTCAGTGATTGAATACACAGGCAACAACGTGCAAATGGAGATGGGTTTAACAAATGGAAAAATTTCAAGGGAACCCAAATTATGACAGCAGAATTTAAACCCACATTGGAGTTAATAAAGATTTTTTTTAAGTGTAAGAGCTCAGGATCAACAAATCAATGGAAAAGAATGGACGGGCTAAAAGTGAACTGACCCTTATAGTCATTTGTTTTTCAACAAAGGTGCCAAAGTGATTCAGGGGAGGAAGAAGAACTTTTCAATAAATGGTACAGATTTTTTAAAATGAACCTCAACTGCTACTGTATACAAAAATTATTGAGATAAATCATATATCTAAATGTAAAAGCTAAAACCATAAAGCTTTTAGAGGAAAACATGGAAAACATCAAAGAATATATTCTTGATTTGAGGGCAGGCAAAGATTCTCAGATCACAGAAAGTAATAACCTTAAAAGAAATTTTTAAATGATATATTAGACTTCATCAAAACTAAAGATATCTGCTCATCAAGACACCTTTCAGAAAATGAATAGGCAAGGTGCAGATTTGGAGAAAATATTCACAATACATATATCTGACCAAACACTGGTATCCAGAATATATAAAGAATTCCTACTACCTAAAAATAAAAAGACAAGCAGTCCAATTAAAAGTGGCAAAAAATTTGGACAGTTCACAAGAGAAGATATACAAATGGTAAATAAATACATGAAAAAGTATATAACTTTATTAGTCATCAGTGAAGTGAAAATTAAAACCACAATAAAATGCCATTATAGACTTACCAGAAAGACTAAAATTAAAAACAATTATGGCACCAAACATTTGTGACATTGTGAAGCAACTAAAACTGTAATAGTTACTTCGTAGGAAACTACAATGGTACAATCACACAGGAAAAAAAATCTTATAATTTCTTGTAAAGCTAAATATACACTGACCTTTTGACCAGTAATTCTAATACTATGTATTAGCTCAAGAGAAGTAAAAGTATATGTTCATAAAAATACTTATACAAAAATGTTCATAGCAGTAATTCATAAAGCCCCAAACTGGAAACACCAGTATATTGATCAATTGGAGAATGGATAATCCTGTGGTATAATCCCACAATGGAATACTACTCATCAATTAAAAGGAAAAACTTATATACCCAACATGAATGAATCTCAAATGCATTATGCTGGTTGAAAGAAGCCTTACACAAAAGAGTATATATTGTATAGTTTAATTTATATGAAATTCTAAACAGGTAAAACTAATTCCTGGTGGAAAAATTAGAACAGTAGTTGTCTCTGGGGTTGGTGGTAGGTGTCTCTGGGAAGAGGCATGGGGGAACTTTTTGGGGTGATGATATATTAAGATATATTTCCAATTGAAATATATTGTCTTTTTTTAAATAATTGTCTTTTTGTTTGTTTGTTTTCGTGTCCCCTGCATCGGCAGGTAGGCTCTCAACCACTGCACCACCAGGGAAGCCCCCAAATTGTCATTTTAAGCTAGTAAGTTTTGGGGTGATTTGGTAGGCAAGATTAGATTACCAAACAGAATCTATGTCCAAATAAGTATTAGAAATACAGTGTTATTAACATGGAAAAATATAAGTAGTGCTGCTTGGAAAAGTAACTGCATTTTGTAAATGTAACAATTTATTACTTATAATGTAATTAAAACCCTTTAATGCATGAACAAAAACAAGCAAACTGAGGTAAGCACATACTCAATTCATCTTCTTACATAGTGGGGCATTAAAAGATACAGTTTCAATTTTGTCTTTATTAATTAGAGATATACTGATTAAAGAATGCTTTTGTAAAAGGAGCATGATAAATAACTTTCACTTCACTGAAGTAAAACAAATCAAGCAAAATATAATATAGTAGAATTCAGAAAAAGCAAAACATAATAAAGTAAAAATTCAGAAAGAATAAGATAATAGACTTAAAACCAAACACCTTATTTAAAAAAAAATTCTCAGATTGGATTAAAAAATTAAATTCAGATATATGCAGTTTACAGGAAATATGCCTAAAACAAAATTAACCAGAAGTAATAAAAATAAAAGAATAAGGAATTATCAGTTTAAACATACATCCTTTAGAAAAGACTTACCTAAAACCCCAGTTTACATCCCCTGCTAGATGCTCTTATGACATCCTGTATTTTTTCTGCACAGAATTTATCACAACTGATTAGATTCTGATTTGCGTGACTTTTGTTTTTTTGTTTACTTCACATTCTAAGCTCTGTAAGGAAAGGCACCAGCTCTGTTTTGCTCGCTGCTTTATCTCCGGTGCCCAACACAGTGCTTAGAACATAAGAAATACTCATTGAATAGACGTATTCTTAAAATACAATAAATAAAAAAAATAGAAGCACAGATGACAACATTAAGTTCAAACTAAGTAGATTACAAAGTAAAAAGCAATCAAATAAAACAAGAGTAATTTTAAATCTGTTAAAGAAACAATTCTCAGTTGTGAATCTGTTTTTACAAAAAATATGGAATCAAAAATATATAAAGCAAGAAATATTAGCAATTCAAAGAGAAGATTGATGACAGACTATAAAAATATTCAACTCCTTTCTTGACAAAATATCATGACATTACAAAGAAAAGTTAATATCTAATAGATCCATATCAGTAGTGGAAAGTAAAAAGAATTGGCCAGAGGTTTCTACTTTCTGATAGGATAAAGAAGATCTTAAAAGATTGCTACCCCTTTCATAACAATAAGAAAAAAGACAAAATAAAGCTGTCATTTTAAAGCTGTCAAAGAGTGAGTGGTGGACAGACAGAAACCCAAATAAACTACATTCCAGTCAAGAGACAGCCTTTATAGATGAATGGAAAGCAGGGGTTGCTTTCATACCTGGGACCAGTTGCTTACAGTAGGGCGATGAGCCTATCATCAGTAGAGTGACTGCTGAAAGGAGGAAAATGAGCCAATTTTTTAATAACAGGGTGGGCTGGCACGGCATATAGGTATCTGGAAGAGCCACAGATGCAAAAGTAAATTTCTCAGCTTGAAATTACTCCTCCATGGGAAGTTTCCAATGAAAGTGGTGGTGCGTGCAGAGCTGGAAAATCGAAATCTTATATTCGTGTACATTAGTTAGGTTTTAGGCCCTGATGGAGTTGAATCCAGAAGTGAACTGAAATGAACTTAAGCTGCAACTCAAACACCTTCAACTCAAATCCTGAGTGTGGTCAGTCGCTCAACAGAGCCTGAGTATTTGGGGTTGGGTTGAAGGGCAAAAGGAGACCTCCATAATCTCTTCTGAGACCAGAAATAAAGGGAAACTAATAAAAGCTTTTCCCATTTTCAGCTAAGCACCACAGATGGTTGAATTTGAATGATCAACCCCTCATGCTAGTGGCCTGACATTAAAAAAAATCACATATCCTATCTGGAAAAACAGAACACAACAAAAAATATTATTTAGCTCAAACGCTACCCACTAAAACCTTTATCTACTCTTGTTTTTCTATACAAGATGTTTCACATGCAATAAATATTTATGAAGACAGGCAAAGAAACAGAAAAATGTGATCCCTCACTGAGAAGAGAAATACTCAATAGAGGCAGAGTCATGGATGCCCCTGATGTTAAAAATAAAGATGAGCGATATAAAATAACTTGTGAAGAATTGTAGGTTAAAAATTTAGAGGAAAAGTTAGACATAATAACAGTTGGGACATTTCAGCAGAGAAACCAAAGCTTATAAAAGAACTAAGTCAAAATGTCTAGAACTGAAACATACAATATTAACACAACAGAGTACAATAAAATATCAGAAATGGATGGACTTTATAGAAGACTAGAAAAAAGAAAGAATCAGCAAACTCTAAGAAAGTTCAGTAGAAAACCCCCAAACTGAAGCATAAAGGAAAAAAGAATGAAAAAATTACAAGTGTCAGAGATCTGGGGGCCAACATCACACGATTCAACATACATGTAACTGGGCCCAGAAGGAGAGAGAATAAAGAAAAATAAATATTTGAAGAGATATTAGCCAAATATTTTCCAAAATTAATGAAAGCTATCAATGCTTGGAGCCAAGAAATTCAGTGAAACCCAAGAAAAAGAAATACAAAGAAAACCACACCTAGACACATCATAGTCAAATGACTGTAAAACAAAGATTAAAAAGAAAATGTTAAAAGCAGTGAGAAATAAAGACACATTACATTTACAAGAATAATGGCAGATTTTTCATTAGTAACAGTGGAATCCAGAAGACAGTGACATCTTAAAAAGGCTGAAAGAAAAAAAGAAAGAAAAAATTGTCAACCCAAACGATAAGGTGGTAAGCTCTAAGCAGTGGGTTACCACTGATTTTGATTTCTGATTTTACATCTTCTATAACCATAATACATTGTTTAAACTTAAAAACACTTAAAAAATAAGAAAAAAATTATATCATATATGCATCACACTTAGTATAAAAGAATCATAAGAAAACAATTTGATTAATCTCTATCCTTATTACCAAATACTTAAATGGTAAGCACTATGTTTTTACTAGTGTAAAATATTTGTAAAATATTTCTATCTGAAGATCAACCAACACAACAGAGATTTTATATGACAATAGCCCTTCTGTAAAGAGATTAAAGGAAAGGAACAATCACATCTGTTGGGGGCACATCAGGAAACATTAAAGGAAGAGGTGAAATTTGGGGTCTGTTAAAAGCTTTTTCAAGCAAATGGAGAAAAGACCCAGAGTGGGAATCTCTGGATATTTTTTGAGAAACACATAATAATAGAGATTTTTTTCCTAGATGGAGGCAGTGAAAACTAAGGTAAAAAGAATATTGATGTCAATAGTGGAGGATCTTGAAAGCTCTAATTTGTAGGCAATGGGAAGGCACTGACTTTTTTTAGAGCACAGAAGAGATATGGCCAATATTATACTTTAGGAAAACAAATCCGTACATTGTGAGTACTATGGGTGGGGAAAGAAGAAACTAGAGCCAGGATTATCAGCTTGAATAAGCAGCATTAATACAGGAAAGAGGAAATAAAGACCTGAACTACAGAGATGGCAGTGAAAAAGGAGATACTGCAGGAACCAGATTGACTGAACCTGGCAAATGGCTGGATGTAGAAAGCCAGGGAGAAGAGAAGTTAATGATAAACCACTGTGAATGAAAACATAATACCAATATTCTGTTAATAACATATATACACATTTTTTAATGGGGATTGTAATTGTTACATATGTTAAGTCTGAACTTTTGGACGTACATAAAAGAACTAAGAGTTAGTTGGAAATCAAAGTCTGAAGCTTCAAAGAGAGAGAAAGAGTGAACTAGGAATACATATTGGAGGTCATCTCAGTTAAAGCCAAATGAGTAGCTGAAATTGCTCAGGGAAAGCGTGTATAGAGAGAAAATAGGAGAAAATGGATCAGACGATTCAACCTTGAAGAATATTCAGAAGAGGGCTGAAGAGAGGAGATTTAAGAATGAAAGACCAGAGAAGAACCACCTAGGTATAGGGTCACAGAAGCCAAGGGAGGATGTAGTAGAAAACATGGAAAGCAGGAAAATCTCGAGTTATGACTGATCTGCCTCCAAACAAAAAGATTTAAAAGAATACTTTGTGACCCTAATTATCTACAGCAGATATTATTGAGACAAAAGAAACAAAAACATATCTACTGGGACTTCCCTGGCAGTCCAGTGATTAAGATTCTGCGCTCCCAATGCAAGGGGTGAGTGTTCGATCCCTGGTCGGGGAACTAAGATCCCGCATGCCACATGGCCAAAAAAAACCATATATACTTCCTCAGTGCTAGCTCAAGGAATGTCCCACAGAGCCAGCTTTGTAGAATTTGTGGAATTCATTTACAAAATTATAAACTGGAAATCAGAGTTTTCATAGATATTTCAAGACTATGTCCTAAATTTGCAAAAACAGATGCTTACAGAAGCTGTTAGCAAGTCACAAAACGCTTCAGATACCATTAGGTATCAAGTTAGGTATGAAATTAGGTTCATTTATTCATAAATAAACAAATAAATTAAAAAAGAATATAACTAAGCAAATATTTATTGAGTACCTACTATGTGTCGAGAACTATTCTAGGCACTGGAATAGAAACTGTTTCTCCTTTTACTAAAGAAAATGGAATATATTCTAGATAGCTATAAAATTCTAGTAAATTACATGATGAGTCTTGTAATAATAAAATTGCTGCCCTGTTCCTTGGTTTTAAGGCTCATCTATCTTTGCTCTGGATCCTGGTCTCTCTTATGGCCATGAAATAAACCAGTCATTTACAGGTTAATTACCATGGTGGACTGGTTATTTTCTTTTCTGTGATCGGAGAAAATAGTCAACAGCATGAACAGATAAGAGAAGTTAAGAACTGAGAATGGGGACTGGACATAGGTGTTCACTGATAACATTCCAGATGACTCCTCAAAGGAGAGGTGAGAATGGAAGCCATTAGAAGGAGTCAAAGAGTAAACGGGTATTTAAAGCAAGGAGGAGATAGCACCCTTTAGCCTCACCTCATTTCATCTACTGTCTTCAACCTAATTCAACAAGTATTTATAAAGGAAGTACTGATATCCAATACTGTGGTTGCTTTTTGTGAAAGAAAGACTTGGAGAAATTAACCCACAAATAGATTACTCTGTGCCAGTGGTTTTCACCTTGCACTGTGCATCAGAATCACATGGAGAACTTTTTGTAAATACATATGCTCAGTCTCTATTTCCAGAGATTTTGGTTCAATCAGTTTAGAAAAGGGTGCAGGCATCAATATTTTTTAAAAGCACCCTGTTGATTCTAATGTGTGGGCTATGCTAGAATACCCCAGAAGGCCAATCAGCATGTCAGCTGTGAGACTTTTCTTTGGGCAACAGAAAGCAGCAAGTGAAAAGTTGAAGCTCACACTATCTGTTTAGTTGGTCTTTACTGGCTCTTCAAAGAAGTTCAAGAAATTTGGCATGATTATTTTCTTAGTGCCTTTTTAAAAGCCACAATTTGATCATAAATTTATAAACCAGCTCAATAAGAGCCTGGAATTTTCACAGAGAACAGCTTCCAGAGCTTTTTTTTCTTTCTTTCTTTCTTTCTTTCTTTTTTTAAGTAACTTATGATGTAGTAGTGGCTACAATGGGGAACTAATTACTACATAATCATTTCAAGAGAGTAATTAATTTGTGTTTCCTTTTCTTCTTTTCTCCAAAAGAAGTGTTTACATAATCCGACATATTGTCAGTAAAGAAGAATTTACAAGTGGGAACAATTCCATTTCTGCTGACGTTACATTTGGCTTTGTAATTGAGAACCTGGATCCATTGTACCTACAAATAAACATGGGTCTTCCCAGGCCTGACACTTATCATTTAGACGATCATTGGATCATGGTCTGACGGTAACTTGGTCTGGAAAAAATCATTTTGATAGACAAAATAGGATGTTTAAATGAGACTCTGTCTGAGTTTATAGTTGAGACCAACAGGTACCACATCCTAAAGGGAGTGCTAAGGCCATCTAGGCCTTCTATGTAGGACTTGGAAAGAAGATGCCCCTGCCTCCAAGTTAAGGTGCTGGTTTCCCAACGCTGCACTGTGTAAAAAGGATAACAGTTCATGAGAGCTCCGTATTGAGGATTTCTTAGGGTTTCTTGAGAGTTCCTTCCAGAGAACCACTTGTAGGACCTACAGTGTATTTCCCCAGAGTATAGTGTGGGAACAGAGATTGGTACCTGATTCATGCCTAAAAATTCCAAAAGTTAATGCGCAGGAGAAGAGAGCTACTTTGCAGAAGACTTGCAGTTCAATCTAATGGTTGAAGACATGTGAGTTTTCCCATGGACCAAATGGATCTATGAAAGATACCCAGGCTTAAAAGGACTTTGACATGGAAGCAAACCAAGTGTCTATCAGTAGATGAATGAATGAACACAAGGTGGTATATACTTATGATAGAATATTAACCAGCCTTAAAAAGAAAATTCTGACATGTGCTACAACATGGATGAGTCTTAAAGACACTATGCTAAGTGAAATAAGCCAGTCACAAAAGGACAAGTACTGTAGGATTCTGCTCATATGAAGTATCTTGAGTAGTGAAATTCATAGACATAAAGTAGAATGGTGGTTGCCAGGGGCTGCATGGAAGGAAGAATGAGGAGTTGGGGGTCAATGGGCACAGAGTTTCAGTTTGGGAAGATGAAAAAGTTCTGGCAATGTATGGTGGTGCTGGTTGCACAACAATGTGAATGTACTTAATGCCACTGAACTGTATGCTTTAAAATAGTAAATTTTATATTGTGTCTATTTTACCACAATTAAAAAAAGAAACAAAAACAGGCCCTGACCAAGAGAATTTCCTGGAAGAGTGAGATGATCCCCACAGAGGAAGGGTCTGGATGGGCCCCTGGAAGCCAGGGGCTGAGAGGGGATTATAACCTGTCAGTCAGGAGAGGCAAACCCACATCAGGGATGGCTATCAGGAGATTGCTAGCCCCAAGAGTCCTCTAAGAATTTATAAAAGCAACTTATGATAAAAAGAGAATGCTGATGTCTGATATAGAGGGCCCTGAAACCAATTTAGGACAGCATCAGTCATGTAAGGCTTTGCCCTCTCATCCAACCTCCCTGCACCTGTCTTAGGGGAGGAAGTGAAGTGAGGAAGAGTCACAGAGCCCACTATGACCCTCTCCTGACCATAGGCTTCTAATCCTGGGCAAGGGGAAAAGCTCGGAGACTATTTAACACCAGAGTATGTCAGAAGAGCTGTGGAATCTACCAGACTTCACTCAAGAGTGGAGAAGATTGATTCAACAGAGTAGGTTTAAAGGAAGAGGGGTGACAAAGAATCAAATGGCATTCTGCTGGCATCCTAGAAGTCTAACTTCTTTAATCACCCAATTAGAGAGAAATCTCTCCTTGGAGCTTAGGGGATTGCTCACGGAGAATCATCTCTTTCACTTCTCTCCTTCTTCCCCACCTTCAGGAAGCCAGACTGGTCTCTTAATCATCATCTAAGGAAATACCCCAGGGAACACAGTATCTGGGAAGAGGTCCCACACCCAAATAAGTAAATAACAATTTTCTACTCATGGCTTATAAAGGGGGACCTTCCCCCTTTATACAGAGGTGCTGCTATGTGGCCAGAAAGACTGTCACTAAAATGACTGCCAGTTCCTCCATCACAGCCCTAGCTTTCCCCTTCTGCAATGTTGATGTGGCAGACCAAAATAATTATTTGTGGCTGCATGCATTCATTTATTCAATACACTTTTATTGAATACCATTATATATAAAACACCAAAAGAAATAAAAGATAGCTAAGACATGATCATATGCTTTGATGGACATATGTTCTAGTGGAGGAAAACATACAGACTCACCATTAACTGTAATATAGGGCCAAGAGAGGAACAAATAACCATGAGATTAGAAGCTTTATAGAGAGAAGATTACATTTAAATTAAGCTTTGAATGATGGGACAATTTTGAGGGGAGATGGCATAATTGGAACAGAATAACTAAAGTGGAGAGGATGTTAGAGCGAAGATCAGAGGGCAGAGAAGCAGGTGGCTGATTTGTAGACTATGAAGTAGTTGAGTTTGTAATTTGCACAGAATACTCTGAAAAGAGAAATGAGAGCCAGGGGCAGGAAGATAGTTTGGTATGAGATTTCCAAGGGCCTCAAAGGCCAGAAGTTTGTACTTTGATAGGTAATGGGGGAGTAATTTAAGGTCTATGAGTGGGTGAATGATGCAATCTAAAATATGGTTTAGGAAGAACAAATAGAAGGCTATTACAATTGCTCAGTCAAGAGGTAATGAAGCCCTTGAGTAGATGGTTGCTGTGGCAATTAGAAAGGAGGAAAGGGATGGGAGAGGTTTTTGGGAGGTAGAATAAATGGGGCTTGGCTCCTGATTGCATATGCCCTTTCCACATCCTCTGTTTGACCTTCATTCCTTCCCTCTTTTGATCATAAAGGTGTATAACGTGTCCCTTAATACTCTGACTTATATTTCCTGGAAAATTTCTCATCAGTGTTAGATACGGCTTTATTTGCAGTATCTATGAAAGACTCCCCAAAGGACAATTCTTGATGTTCAAAATGAAGAAGTAATATTCTACATCTCCATTCCTGCTTTATTTTCTCTGTGTTCTAGACTTACAGGTAAAGTTTTACCCCTTTTATCCTAGGATCCTTACTGTCAGAAAATGTAAGCACACATTAGTACATTTCTCATGAAGTTCCTGCTGCTAATGCAAAATGGAAATCAGGATCATAAAAGTAAAGTTATTAAAAATGATAGTAAATTCCTTTCTTTGTTCCGTTATTCAGCTTTAAGAGCATCTCTGTTCTCTAAGAGCCTCAGAGTATTAATTTTATATATTTAGGAACAAAAGAACTTAACAATATTCGTATTCATGTACAATATTTATAAATACATAATTCTAAAGTACAGATCTATTCAGAAGTTAATGTATACTATAGTATAGGTAAATCTCATTCCAGAGTTTGAGTTTAGTAGCTCTCAAAACATTGTTTTTTGTCTTCATAAAGTTCTGAGATAAGAAATCCTTCCAGAGGAAATTCCCTGGTGGTCCAGTGTTTAGGACTCTGCGATTACACTGCCGAGGGCCTGGGTTTGATCCTTGGCTGATCCCTGGTTGGGGAACTAGAATCCCACAAGCCGCGTGGTGTGGCCAAAAAAAGAAATCCTTCCAGATATCCTTGCATATGGATTCCTGGGCTAGGGACTGAGGCGGATACCACCTGATTATTAGAGTCAAGAGTTTGGTATCTGGTGGGGTAGGAGTTGTGTGGAGTTGGGAGGGACAAAACCAAGATGGCAACACCAGAATTCTGACTGGGAATGCTACTTTTGACACTGGCACAAATAAAGCACACAGAACATACAAGTCCACACAAACAAGTCAGCTTCTGAAACGTGAGATTGTCACAAGGCTCACAGTTGGGGTGGAAATTTGGGAGTGTCAGTAATAATTTTTGTGTCTAAGGACAGAAGGTATCTGAGTTATACAAACAAGGGGGTGTACACTATGAACCCAAATGAACAATTCATGGGTGAGGAGACTGTGACTACATTAGCACATGGAGGGGTACATAATGACAGGATCAGTTTCCCCCATTTGAGTCACATATCTTCATAGAGAGGTTTTTTTCTTATGGTAATAAAAGTTGTGAATTTCCAGAATATCTATACATATTCAAAATACATTCATAATACATTTTACATCCTGACAAATTAATTTTGGATCATCTCTTTTAATAATCCTAATATTTAAAATTTGTATTTAACTGTACACCGTACATGGCTGGGCTTCAAGGAATCTGTGAACTCCCTGAAATTATATGTAAAACTATGTGTGTATGTATATTTTTCTAGAGAGGGTCTCTAGCTTTCATCAAACTCAAACCTATAACTCTAAAATGATTAAGACCCAATGAATAGATAAATAAAAATTGAGAAATTAAGCCCCATAACAGGGACCTTTTTCCCCTCATAAAATCAGGGCTTTTTAGCATAAATTCTGACATAAATATTGTACTTACATCAAGAGCCACAGATTGCTTGGCCCACGACTTCTTCACTTGATCATACATAATTGTATTGTTGATGCCAAGGCCACAAAAGATGACAAAAGCCTAGGAAAGAGAAAGCTCACTAACTAAAAATTGCAATAACTCATTGGCATAATCTAATATAAAAGCAGGCAGTCATCAGGAATGGGCCTTAAAATATAATTTTATTGTATACAGAGGTAGGCCTTGGGGAAATAAGTACATTAAAATTCTTAATTACTATTGTCATGTAACAACTTTATCGCTCACATTGCACATGAGAAAAATTATTAATTTAATGTCATTGTGAAGAAATGACTTTAAATACATTTAAAAACGTACAGTCCGTTTAAATGCATTCTTTATTTAGGTTGTGAACTGATTTTAGTAATTTCATCCCATTTAACCAATAGCCACCTCTTTCAGTAGCTAGGCTATAAAATATTTTGGTAAGGAAACCAAGTGAGTGTAAATGAGGTAAATGTTAAGGGGACAGAGGATTCAGATTTAGAACCAATTAGTAAAGAATCATGGGGTTTTCATGTTGCCTACTGGTACAAAGTCTACTAGGAAGCCTGTTCAAGGCTAACCTCTCTAGGTAGAGGGCAGACTGGAGTAAACGGAAGCTTGGAAACATAAGAAAGGTGATGGCAGTACGCCTGGCAGAGCTGGCTAGAGGTCTCATGACTGAACACACACAAACAAGACAAAGATAAGACAATTAACACTTTGGAGAGAAGAGGGAGGCAATTCAATTCTGTAAAAAACAATCAATTAGGGTAAAAACATCTAATTCATGAAAAAAGAGAATCAAATCTTACCTAAACATTGATATATTCTTTAAATCATCCTTTAAATTTCATCACACTGTCAAAGTATAATGATTAATAAATGTCAAGTAATAATTATTTATCCTTCCTAATGGGGGCAAGCTGTAACCAGGAGACTACTGGTGACTCAGCTGTAACCCCTGGTTCACAAATTTATTTTCTTACCTCAAAAAGTCGTTGATCTGCGTCATCGAAAGGTTTCCCATCAAGTCTATTTAACACTTGAGCCACTCCTGTGAGAAGAGGTTAGGATATGTGGTCATTTTCGGTGCTGGACACCGTGTTCCTACAATACAGTAAGATGACTGTATGCTCCTTTAAGTGCACACACTCAGCTTAATCCCTGGTTACTCTCACACCTGCTGCCTCCGTGAGTGCAGATCTGAGGTGTACAGGGATGCAGTCTATTTTCCAGCTGTGATATCCAGACCAGGTCTCAGGGAAGCCTGGAGTTCTACCAGGCATCAATCAGATTCCCTAAAAATGGTTTTCAAGATGACTGTGCACAATAATTGATGTATCTGGCATACACATATATACACAATTACATACTTATACACATATACATATACATACTTGAATATCTATAACTGTATGTATATATAAACACATATATACATGTAATATACAAAAAATTTTAATTATATATAAATTAAAAATATATAAAAATATAATGTACATAATTATATAAATATACAATTTAAAAATATATATATAACTAAATGTTTTTTTCAATTCTCTGAAGCACAGCACTTGAGTTGAGGCAGCATGGCATAGTGATTAAGATACATAGGCTCTGGAGTTAGACAGTCTTGGTTTGAATTTTCAACTCCACCATTAGTGGTGTTACCGTGAGCATGTTACCTAACTTTTTTAACACTGAATTTCCTCATCAGTAAAATGAGGATTAAAATGTTAACTATCTCAGTGGGTTATGAAGATTAAATGAGATAACATTTGATTAATGTTTGGAAAGTATATTGCTCCACACGGAGAGAACATTCAAGAAATGTTAGGAATTATGATACAGTTAACTTTCAAAGCAAGGTTAGTTTTGTTGCCTGCTCCCAATGGGGTTAAACTAGTTTTAACAAATTTAACTTGTGTGTGTCTTCTTTCCAAAGTTCATTTCCAGCATTATACCAGATGTTTGGGGCACGGCTATCAAAGCATACGAGTCTAACTGGAAAAATTCAACAATCTTGAAAACCATTCCCTTGTATCCCTATTTAGTATAAACAAAAATGACTGTAATTCTAAAGCATGCTTGTATTTTTTAAAACACTTAACTTCACATCAGGGAGGTAAGTCATCATATGCTAGAAGACATGTATAATAAAATACAAAGCTTTTAGTATGTAACAGGCAAACTACAGTCTTAGTTTTGAAAGAATAACAGATGTTTACTGTTAGAAATGAAATGTGGGACTGCATGTGAGATTGCCATTGGACATCTACAGATAACGTATGGTGTTTCTCATGAAATTTCTCTTCTCTTTAAACTTAAATATTATATATTTTGGGAATTCCCTGGCGGTCCAGTAGTTAGGACTCCACGCTTCCAGTGCAGGGGGCAGGGGTTCTCTGGTCGGGGAACTAAGATCCCGCATGCTGCACAGCGTGGCCCCAAAAAACAAACACCTTAAATATATTTAATATTCTACACATGATGTAATTCAATGCTTTGTACTAGGGGCTCAAATTCTCAAATCTTAGAATATATTTTATGTTCAATAATGTACTAGTATTTTCTGCAAATTAAGCAAACTGATGAAAAAATTCTCTTAGAATTCAAGTCTTAACAATATTTACAGAATACTGAATTCTTTGGTAAGTCCAATATCTTAGAGTTTAAGAGGCAACCTTAGGGTGAAGCAAAGAGAGGCAAATAGTTACATTAGTTACCAAATGTATTAGTTACCTTATGTCTCTTAGAAAAATAACTCATTTTCATTGTGTTTAAATAACTAATGTCTCCATCCTTCTTGACTTTAACAACTGACCCCTTCTCGCCTAGACTTCTTTCTTAGGTTTGAGATTTTCCTAACTGAATTTTCAAGGAAAGGAAAGGAGCAGGGAGGGAGAGAAAAATTGGAAACTGCTTTGGTCCACAATTCCCTTATTCAGGAATTGGACCTATTTTGGAACCATCCAGGCAGAAAGACGCATGTACAGTATATGCCTAACAATGCACGTCCTTTCTTCCTTTGCATTTGCTCCACGTGTAAAAGCATAGATGAAAATATATAAATGTACTAGGAGTTAAGAAGCCTGAGTTTTACTTGGGACTCTGCTACTAACTCACTTTGTGACCTTATGCTAGTCTTTTCTCTCTCTTTGGGCCTCAGTTTCCACAGAGTAAGATAAAAGAGTTCAGTTAGCTGCTTTCTGAAATTCCCTCCAACTTCAAAACGATTGGTTCTTATTTAAAGGAATATTTGTTCATTGTCCTGATTAACACTGATTCATCAGGAGTCTTCACTTACGAGATTACACAAGAGTATGAGACATAAGTTGATGAGTCCTGGACATAAAAAGGGGAACATTTTAAAAAGAGATGGATGTATTTTAAAGTAAATTGTATTTCTTTATAAAAGAAGTTTGAACTATTTAGGTAATGTCTTACCAATTATTTGGTGGTTGCTATTCCAAATAGGTACGCAGAGAACCGATCTTATGTGAAAACCAGATATCTGCTCAGCCTAGGATATAAAAAGTAATTAACTAAAATTAAATATTATCTACCCATTTCTGACATATAGCTTACCACTCTTCATAACAGATATTTTAAAATAACTTTTAAAAAGACATATTATAATCTAATTGTAATGCATATACTCACCTGTCTCTTTTCATTTAAAACATCACAATGCACATCCCAAGGAAATCATGCCCTAACCAAATATGAATCAACCAATAAACCCCACGCCAGCACTACCTCTCCCAATCCCTGCACCCAAATAAAGCTGAATGTAAAACTATCTTGATCACGATCACACCACCAGACAAGAATTCTGGCAACTGTTTCTGCTCTGAGTATTTAAAGCATTTTAATTAAACCAGTGGTCAATATTTCTCTTTGAGCACATCTTTTAGTAAAAAAAAATTGAGTCTATAATGCTGTTATATGTGTATTTACTTTTTAAAAATTTATTGAAGTATAGTTGATTTACAATGTTGTGTTAATTTCTGCTGTACAGCAAAGTGATTCAGTTATACATATGTATACATTCTTTTTTTAAAGATTCTTTTCCATTCTGGTTTATCACAGGATATTGAATATAGTTCCCTATGCTATACAGTAGGACCTTGTTGTTTATCCATGTATTTACTTTTAATATTCTGTATTTCTAACATTACTGATTTATTACATATGTTGCAAAATCATATAAAAATAAAAGTCACGAAAGATAAGATAAAAGGGTTCAGCAATCTTTCTGTACCCTAACAGATTGTCAGGAGATGATATATTTGAAATACAAAAGTATAATTATCAGCATCAGACAAATGTCATTCAGTAACAAGCTCCACTTAATATTAAAACCAATGATCCATATTTGAATTGTTAGATAAGAGCTACTAAAGACTGAAAGGGTGTTAGTGAATTGATATGACCTTGGTTTCTAGTGAGAAAGGTCAACCTGTCATCCCAATCCAATCAGAGAAAAAATAAAACATTGAGGTTCTAGATTATGATTATTGGGATAAAAGATTTTTTTTAATATTTTAAAACATTTATTGTAGAAGTTAAGAGCTACATATTTTTAAAAGTTGAAGTTGGAAGTTAATTTATACACCTAAATTTTATATTTGGATTTTTATATTTAGATTTTTTTTTTGTTTTCCTCTGAGGAATTAATTTTTCAGATGTCTTCTACTCTTGATACCAGTATATTAGTTTGTTTTTTAAAGTAATTTTTTGATCTTTTCCTAGAAATCTTTCCCTATTCCTAGCTCATGAAGATATTCTCCTATTATTTCCCTAGAAACTTTATTGTTTTAACTGTTACTTTTAGATTTACAATCCAACTGAAAATAATTTTTGAGTATAGTGTGAGCTGAGAGTCAAGATTCTTTTTTTTTTTTTCTTGGTGGATATCCAACTGGACCAGAACCAATTTTGTGGGGCAGGGGAAATGCCTCTCCCTGCCACTAACTGGTACCACTTTTTTCGTTAATCATGTGTCCATATATGTAATGATCTGTTTCTGGACTCTGTTCTACTTCATTGATTTATGTGTCTACCCTTATACCAATACCATACTGCCGTGAATAATAAAGTCTTATAATATGTCTTGGTATCTGGTGGTGTAATTTCTCCAACTTTTTCCTTCTTTAAGATTGTCTTGACCAGTGTTAGCCCTTGGAATTTCCATATTAATTTTAGAATCAACTTGAAGTACACACACACACACACACACACACACTTACACTACTGAGATTTTTATTAGGATTCTATTGAATTTATCAGTCAATCTGGGAGAAACTTGACATATTTACATCATTGAGTCTCTCAATCCATAATATCCCTCTATTTAGAGTTCTTAAAAATTTCTCTAAGCAAACTTTCATAGTTTTCTATGCAAAGGTCTTACATATAATTTGTTATATTTGTACCTGGTGTTTTTAAAGTTCGTGTTATTATAAATGGTATTATTAATTTATTTTCTAATGCTTTTAATTGACATATAGAAATAGAATTGATTTTTGTATATTGAACTTGCATCCATCAATCTTGCTAAATTCAATTATTAACTTTAATATCTGTGGTGCTTTGGATTTTCCAGGCATATTATCATGTCATCTTACTCTTCAATTCTATGCCTTTTAATATGTGATTTTAGATCATGTGATTTTTTTCTTTTTCCATTTGTTAATAGCATAAATTACATCAATTGATTTTTGATCAATTGATGCCAAAAACGTGGGCATAAATCATTCATCAATGCACTCTTTCATCATATATTTATTTACCACCTCCTATGCACCAGACACATTGCTGGGTATTAAGGATATAAAAATGAATTCAAACAGTTATTACCCTTGAGGAGCTCACAGTCTAGTCAAGACAGAAGTAGTTAAGATAAAATAAGTGTCCAAGTAAAGAACGTTCAGAATACCACAGAAAAGCCAGCAACTGACTGTGTTTAGAGAAATCTGGAGCAGTTTTAGCTCCTTAAAAGTGGGTTAGCATATGGAATTTGTCTTTCTCCTTCTGACTTACTTCACTCTGTATGACAGACTCTAGGTCCATCCACCTCACTACAAATAACTCGATTTCGTTTCTTCAAAGATGAGGGGCTTCCCTGGTGGCGCAGTGGTTGAGAATCAGGCTGCCAATGCAGGGGACACGGGTTCGTGCCCCGGTCCGGGAAGATTCCACATGCCGCGGAGTGGCTGGGCCCGTGAGCCATGGCCACTGAGCCTGTGCGTCCGGAGCCTGTGCTCCGCAACGGGAGAGGCCACAACAGTGAGAGGCCCGCGTACCACAAAAAAAAAAACAAAAAAAAACACAAAGATGAGGGTGACAATGACGATGACAAGATAACATTTACTGGATGCTCACTTGATGTCAGGCACCTTGTTCTGCACTTTCACATGCATTATTGCGTATACTTATTCAAACAACCAGTAGGTACTGTTAACATCTTCCCTTATCAGGTAAGACCTAGAGAGACTGACTGCTTTGCAAGTGGAAAGATTGGTTCAAAGGAAGCCAATCACAAACACATCCATCAAAGTTATCTTCCAAAAGAACAAAGTGGTTTTCTTCCTCTCCCTAAGGAGAGAGTCTGAATAACAGCAACATCAGTGAGCACGAAGAGAAGGGAGTCAATTTTAGAGAGGCCAGGGAGGTGTAATCTATAGACTTGGGCTGGCCAAAGCAGCACTAGGATGCTTGGGTGTGTTTCGTTTTGCTGAGGGTCATACACAATTGTCGGTGGTCCCGCCCCAGCACTGAGCAGTAGGTACAATTGGCTCTGCCAACTCCTGGGACAACTGTAGCCCCTGTCTAACCTCTCCCGGGAAATCTGAAGCAGCTGAGGGTAGAGGTCACAGGGCAAGAAGAAAGGGAACATGCACTGAGTGACAGAAACAAGGAGAGAGACAGCCTGAGAGGCTTGGTGGTGACAAAAATAAACCTCAGGCTCTTTGTCAGTGAAGTAAAAGATAATTTTCTTACCAAAAAATTAGTGTAGTGCCCCAAAAGAATTTTTGTTCTAGGGAGGTAGGAGTATGTGTTCTCCCATCCCTACAAAAGGTAATATTGAGGTTCCTGGTTTGAGGAAGGGCGGTGGAGCTCCTTGAGGTGGGGAACACAGGAAGTTTGAGGGAAATGATTCCAAATTCAAGCTGACACACATTACAATTGAGAGGGCAACAGGAAGGGAGAGAGAAGGAGCCTCTCGTATTAACTGCGTGGGTAAAATCACCAAGAAAGAGCTCGTCCAATAAAAAGACAAAAGGATGAAAAATTGAATCTGAGGGGACACAATATTTAGGACAGGAAGAAGAAGGTAGGGTGGAAAAGAACTCCAAAGCTCATATTCTTCAGCTCAGGCTTTATAGCATTCTTAATGTGTGAACACATTGCTAACAGCGTTTCTGGAAATAGATTTATTGACATGTCTCCAGAGTCTAAAAAGTATAAACACCCTTTGCCTTATCAATTTTATGTCTAGGAATTTATGCTATGGTAATTATCACAGCTATGCACAAAAGTTTACATATAAAGGTATGAACCATAGCATTATTTATGATAATGATATATCAGAAATAACCTGAACATTCCACTGGAGGGAGTTGGTTAAGTAAATCATAGCACAGTAGAATATTATCCATCTAATTAAAATCATGCTATAGAAGAATGTTTGTAAACAGGGAAAATTGTAATATATTAAGTGATAATAGTGTGGGCATCTGTGGGTGTACAAACATATATTACATACATTGGAAAATCCTGGAAAAATGATAACCATAATAGTTGCCTTTGAATTGTTTGTCCATGGGAGTTTTTGTTTGTTTCTTTGCTTTTAAAATAAACTTTATTTTTTAAAAACTGTTTTTGGTTCATAACAAATGAGGCAAGTACAGAGAGTTCCCATATACCCTCTGCCCCAACACATGCACATCAACACCGCTCACTATCAACATCCCTCACTAGAGTGGTACATTTGTTGCAATTGATGAACCCACACTGATCATTATCATTCAAAGTCCATAGTTTATATTAGGGTTCACTCTTGGTGCTGTATGTTCTATGGGTTTTAACAACTTCATAATGACATGTATCCACCATTACAGTATCACACAGAGTAGTTTCACTGCCCTCAAAGTCCTCTGTACACCACCTATTCATCCATTCATCCCTCTGGCAACCACTGATCCTTTTTTCATCCAGCTCTATTGAGGTATAATTGACAAAACTGTAACATATTTAAAGTGTACAACATTATGATTTGATACATGTATACACTGTGAAAGAACTCTGCCTATAGGAGTTTTTTAAACTACTATTTCTATTTTTTAAATTTTAGATAATTAATTACTTGTACGCAAGAGAAAAAGTTCTTTTCTAAATAGAATTATAGGGGAACAACAGTGTCAAATGTTGCAGAAGAGTCAAACAGGATAAGCGCTGAAAATGGGCTATTGGATTTAGTAACACAGAAGGATAATTGAAGGCAAAGATAGTCAAGGGATCGGAACAGAAGTCAAGTGGTTAGTTCTGGAGAAGAGGAAGGCCACACTGAGAGAGCAGAGCTAGAGTCTCGCGTGGGCTGAGCCCAGGAGGAGGGGAGCGGCGACCGAGGATGTTGAGGGTATTTCTAAGTCATTCCCACTGTGGCTGAGGAAGGGAAGTGGGGCCAGTGCTAACTGGCTATGAGCACAGGGAAGAGGGGGTGGTGACGATTAGCAAGCTTGATGAGCCCAACAAGGTGGGAGGGGGGGAGAAGGAAGGATGGCAGAGTACGATGAGAGTGAATTTTCCCATTTTAAGATCATTGAGGCAATCCCCTAGTTGTCTATTTGTGGCAATCAGTGGCTGTTGTTTCTGGAAAGATAAACTAACCCAGGTTAGTTTATATTACTATATGAAACAGCAAGGCCTGGAAGCATATATCACCCTCTGCAGGGACTGAAGGAGAAGGAGATGGGAGATGAAGCCCGTCGTAGAAGCACAAGACCTCTGAAGAATGAATCCCAAACACGGTAAGAAAGAAGAAGAAAGTATGGAAGAAAGAATCATCGCTGTGCATCAGATAACCCAAGTCTCCAGATTGCGCCAGTTAATGGAGCTCAAAAATATCTATCGGCCCCTCGACCCCAACCAAGTCACCAAAACTCTTCATGCCTCAATTTTGTCATCAATATTTATCTCCTGCACACCAAACTATTAACACTGGTTATCTCCAGATTTTGGCATGAGAGCACCTTCTCATCATTTCTTCTTTCTGCTTTTTCTTATTTTTCCAAGTTGTTTTACGAGAATATGTGTGTGAAAGGGTTTCAAAATTTGCAAGGTTCTTTACAAGTGTAAATATTACTAGTATTGAAAGAAATACCATCCCAGAAATATCTGCTCCATTGTTCCACAAGGTCCCTGCTCGATCATTCTTAGATTAAAATTCACATCATTAGAGTCCCAAATATTAGACCATATGAGATTAAGCAGCCTTTCCAGGAGGCTACCATTAAAATAAATACATTATCTAGGGGTGCCTAGTTCTCTCCAATTAAAGATGTATATACTAAAAATTTTCCAAGTCTCTGTCCTCATTGGGTCTTTCCAGTTAATGGATATAATTTAAGATGGTTTACCTCATGGAGGCATCAAACATACTTGTCATATTTTCCATACTCTCAAAGGCAGTGAGAGGGAATGTTAAAAGAATTGGCGATAACGTAATACTACTCATTAATGTGCAATGTGTTTTCTTTCCCTAGAACGATATGTGCAACTTTAATAGTAATCTAAAGTAATACTTTATCCCCCAAACACCAATCTACCAGAGAGAAATTCTGGTACGAAGACAAGTGAGGGAGGAGATGTTCTGAGTCAGTCCCCTGATTTCCCTGAAACAACAAAGAGGCATTTCTTTATGCCAACCTCATCTGCACATAAGTTTCTAGAACATTGCCTACAAATGATTCCTTAAATTCCTGACGAAAGCACTCCTAAAAAATAACTGACCTTTGGACTTAGAGCCGACGCATTGTCTTCCACTAACGATGCAGCAAAGTCTGTTAGACTCTTAGAACCATGGCCCCCTATTTGTCTTCACTACCCACAGCTTCCCCATTGTATAACTTATTCAAGCCTTAGTAATCCTCCTAACTTTCCTCACCCTCCTGGTCATCTGGAAATTTTATATCCATTGTCCAATCTTCCCTACCAAATCCTATTCTCGGGAAAGGTTCTCAGCCTGGTTTACACTAAGTATCAGCAACTGAGAGATTACCGGGAGCAAGTGCATTTCAGCCCTACCTCTTAATGGTTCCATTTTTGCACATTTCCCTTTGTAACAGAAGCATAACTGATAGACCAGAAGGCGTTACAAAGAATGGAAAAGGAGCTGTCCTGCCAGGCTAGCACTCAGCATCCCAGATTGCAGAAGTGCTTTGCTGTGAAGATCTGACAGGAGAAAGGGGCTTTAATGCTCTAAGTCAAAGGATCTCAGAGCCTGAAGTCCCATTATCCTTAAGTGCTACAGGACAAGGGTAAGAACTTTTGAGTTGTCTGTAACAGGCTCTAATAAAAAAAAAAAAATTAAAAAAAATCAGAGAAAGAACGTCACAGGGAAGAATTCCATGGGATTGAAGAGTGACAGAATTAATATCATGACATCTTAGATTTAACTGTGTAACTCTGGGCATCAGCCCCCCATGGCAGAGGAGACCTGGGTGCTTATGGGTTTTCCACCACTCCTGAATCTGTAACACATAGACCACCAAACCATCCATGCATAAGGCCTGCCCTACTTTTTAGTTATTTTCTGCCATTCCCCTTGCTGAACCTTTCCTATTTAAATGTTGGGTCCAATTGTTCATTTCTGTTGCAGGCAGAAAAGAAACCCTGCATGTAATGGCTCTGAAAATTCTTTCCATAACTATATAAATGGAAGGAAATGCTATATTAAGCAACAGAATAGTATACCTTATATTGAGTAAATAATAGCTTGTTGTGCATTAGTATACTTGTTTTAAGGTGTTCTTTGATCTAGTATGAAAAAAAAGGGCAGAAAGCTTCACAGATGATGTGCTGGAGTGTAACTAATTATTGGGAGTTGAGTTCATAAGCACAATGCTGACTAAAAGCAAGGCCAGAATAACTGTTTCATGGTGAAGGTATTTGTAAATAGAGTATGCACTCCAAGAAGCCACCTGACCCAATGTCAGGTCATTTGCAAATGCAGTTTATATACATGCTGTTGGGACAGTCTCAGACAAGGATATTAGTTAGAATAAAATCCAACCAACACTCCTTGCTGACGAGGGCAATAGAAAGTAATCCATCTGAATTCCCCAAAGATACAGCAAGACAAGTTAGTTTACTTAGATCTTACATTATTTCAATTCTGGTTTTGAGTAATAGTTTATAGATTTTAGAGGGCTCATAATAGCCTGATAAAATATAATTTCACATAAGATATAAAAGGTCTAAAATTTTAAAACAACTTTATAATTTTGCCTAATTACAAAAACAATATATGCACTCGTGAAATTTTCAAGTTAAACCAAAATCAAAAGCTGTAATCTTGCCATCTCTAGAGACAGCAATTATTAACAGTTTGGGATAAGTTCTTCCTGATCTTTTCCTACAAATATGTGATATGTTCATACATCAATTTATAATATTCAACAATATATAGTTATTCATAAATAACACAGATAATATATTCAACAATATTGAACAATATTCAATAATAATGCCTATTAGTTGTTGGGGATACATCAGTGAGCAAAACCAATAAAATTCTCACCTTCTTTGAGCTTACATTCTAGTGAGAAAAGGCAGATGGTAAACAATACAAAAAAATACATAAATAAATTATATGTTAGAAGGTATTAAAAATTATGGGGAAAAAATAGAGCAGGATAAAAGTGATTAGAAAATACCAAGGGCACCAGACCTTACCAACAGGTAACATTTGAACGATGACTATAAAGAGGTGAGGATGTGACCCACGCAGACATTGGAGAAAGAGTATTTCAGCAGAGGAGTAGCCAGTGCAAAGGCCCTGAGGTAGGTGTGTGAGTGGCATGTTCTAGGAATAACAAGGAGACTGGTGTGGCTGGAGAAGTATGAATGAGGGCAGAGGATAGAAAATGAGGTGACATCATGTAGGGCACTGTAAACCTCTGAAAGAATGGTGAGTTTGGGTTTTACTCTAGTGAAATGAGACTATGAAAACTTTGTGAGCTGACTTGTGATACAATATGACTTAAAAATTTAAAACCCCTGGCTATTGTATTGAGAAAAGAGTGTGGAGGGGAAGAGTGGAAGCAGAGAAGTAGATTAAGAAGCTACGGCCATGAAATAGTCCAGAGATGATGGTGGCTTGAACCTGGGTGGTAGCAGTTGAGTGGTGAGAAATGGTCAGATTTTGGATAAATTTTGCAGATAGAGCCAATTATACTTCCTGATGAGTTAGATGTGCAACACGAGAGAATCATGCCTATAACATTTTCGGCACAAGCATTAGGAAGAACTGAGCTGCCTTAACAGAGATAGGGAAACAGAGGAGCAAGCTTGGCAGAAAAGAGATTGTAAGTTCTGTTTTGGACATGTTAAGTTTGTTGTCTATTAGAAAAATATGTGCATATATATGTATATATACCCACAGATATTATTCTAGACATACTTTTAAACATTATTCTAAACATACTCCTCTATGACTTGCTTTTGTTTTTGTGGACATTTTTTCCATATCAGGACATACAGATCATCTCATGGGATATTTTGTATGGACTCAATTTTAGTCTTTATTATAGTGTTGTAGGCAGAATTCTAAAGATATGGCCTCTAAGATTCACACCTGCCCACCCTCTACTTTGTACAAATCTGGTATAATCCCCTCCCCTCGGGTGTGGGCAGGACTTGTGAATATGATAGGACTGTCACTTCTTTGATTAGGTTATGTTATAAGGCTGTGATGGGACAGCCTCTCGTGGGTAACTCCTGACATTATGTAAGCCTCTGTGAGAGCCAACTGGAGTTTCTCCCTTTGGCTTTGAAGAAGTAAGCTGCCAAGTTGTGAGAGGGCCATATGGCTAGTAGTACCTGAGAGCAGTCTCTAGCAGCTAAGAGAGACTTTTGGCCAGCTGTCAGTAAGAAAATGGGAAGCTCAGTCTATAACTGCAAGGAACTCAGTTCTGCCGACAACCTGAATGGGCTTTGAAAAGAATGCCAGGGCCAAATGAGAACGCCACCTGGCCACCTCCTTGCTTTAGGCCTTGTGAGACCCTAGGTATCATGCCAGACTTCTGACCTACAGAAGATAATAAACAGGTGTTTGCCTTAAGCTGCTGAATTTGTAGTGATTTGTTACACAGCAACAGAAAATTAATATACATGATATTCCTGACAGTGTCTTTAGGAGCCAAGCATGAATACCCCTACCACGGAGCAAATGACGGATTAGACTACAAAACCCACTAGCATGATAACCCATGAACGTGAGTGTTTCTTAAGCCACTATGAATAAATATAATCAGTTATATTTAGTCAGTCTTTTCTGTCTTGCATCTTTTTGAGGACTGCAGAATCTTGTAAGAGAATTAGCATACAGTGATCTTCATAAGGCTGCAGAATTTAAACCTCAGAAATTTGGTTCTGGCTTTGTGACTATCTTATATAACCATTCTGTCATAATTTTCCACCCATAAACCAAGGAGTTTGGCCTTAAAACTATGCATGCTATCAAGCCCAGCAGGTACCTCTCTAGGAGTCAAACAGGCAGACAGAAGGCAAGTAATCACTGTGTCTCACGGCTAAGTCGTTCTGTTCACCACAAGGAGGGAACACCATTAAATATTTAAAACAATCACAAAGAGAACACACAGCAGGTAAACAACTATGATTACTTGCCCCATAGCCCTCACAGCCAGTACCTGGGATGAGGTTTACATCACATTAAAGACACCCCTTTGTAGCTTCTATCAAAAGCAAGACCAAGGGTTTCACAACTGAGATTTCAAAATAAGGATCGTTCTCTTGCTGCATATCTTTGGGCAGTTTCTGAGGACTTACCAGAAGTTACCACAAGGTAGGAAAGACACAGAAATGAGAAATACAGTTTCCACTTAGTATAGCCAAAGCAAATGTTGATGGAATGAATTCTCTCTTATTAGGCACTGGCTTTTAGCCTTATGATTTAAGGACTGGTGGGCTGCTTTGGCCTGGGCAGTATCGCCAGCCCCTAAAATCCGATCATACCTAAATGTGCTTGGGTAACCTGGCCCCTGGATGGCTGGCCAGCCACTCTTGTGAAGAGCCAGGGCCACATATTACTGGTCTCCATAGGGAAGGATATGGTGAACATCTCCCCAGAGCAGCTCAAGGCCATAGGACATGCATCCAGCCTTATTCACCTTTGTAGGTAACACCTGCTATTGTTTCTCCTCTGACCAGACAGGAAAAGACCTGGCTTTCTTGAAGACCTACAAGTTATCAGATTATTGCCACCATCCCTTTTTTGCTGTCAACAGTCACCCTTTATTCCTCTCTTTGGCTAGAGACTTTCCTCTTCTTTCCTCACTGTGTCTCTGGAGGAAAAGGACATTGACATTGGCTTGTCCATGATCAAGGTCTGCTGGTCTGCAGTTCTGTGTAAAGACCTCCTCATTTAGAGAAAAGGACCTGCTTCTAGCAATCCCTCAAGAACCAAAAACTAGTCCTCAACCAGACTAAAATCTTCACCTGACATTTATATATTTATAGGACTGCACGATTTACAAAATATTTATATAGAATTTTACTCGTTACATTATGTATGCAAGTAGTATGCCCAAGACTACCCAGCTGGTGAGTGGGGCAGCTGGGACAAAAAGATAGGTCTGCCGGACATAAATTCCTACACCTGTGTAGACGGAGGAATGACAGAGTGGTGACTGTTTTCCAGGCAGCCTCTGAGCAGCTGGTCCCCATGAGAGGCCACTCAGGAAGAGAGAACTGAATTAGGAATCAGAAAGCCCACAGTCTGTTCTGTGCCCTGTCTTGAGGAAGCTGTGTGGCCTTAGGCAAGTCACTTCAGCTCTCTGAGCCTCTGTTTCCTCACCTTTAAATGAAAGAAATCTCATCTCTAATATTTCTATTAACTGAAAGTTGATATATCTACAGTATGAAACCCCAGAATAAGGCCAATCCACTTTGGGGGGCTCTATCCCAGGTCACTGCTGTCTAATGAATTGGGGTCCTTCTTCATGTTCAGTGAAGAGAATTCAAACTGCCAGAATTAGTCTCTGAGCCATTGAGAAATTTAGGATAGATACCAGTGCTCAGGATATAGACTTATGTTGAGAAAATCTATATGAAAAAATAGGAAATGCTTTGAAAAGAATTCCCCATGAAACCTCCCTGCAAATTACCATTTTTGTTAACCAGCTTCAAATTATTCAGGGAACTTAGTGAATGTAGAGAACAAAAAAGCACACAGTTTTCCCAGTGGAGAAACCTATTGGAGATAATCCATTAATCCTGGATTTAAAAAAAATGATTTCCTTATATTCTACCACTGATAAACAACTACTTAGTTATGATTACTGGGAAAAATTATGGACCCATATACCAGACTCAAGAAGAGAGGACGCAAACCTTTGCAAGAAGACAGCACAATTCTAAAAGGTACCTTCTGTCTCTAGGATAATTCTAGAATTACCTTTAGTGAAAGGGTGAAGCAATTCCATTTTGTCATTGTATTTTTTTATCTTGAGGGAAATACATAGTATGTTAATGAAAGATATTATCTGAATTGATTGTCTTTATCATATCATCTACACCATCTTATATCAGGCTTGTAAGGAGAAGGTTCAAGCCTCTTAGCTTCTTGAGCTCTGTGGCTCAGTCTGGAGTCTGTTTCATTCATTAATTAACATAAGCAGTTGACACCTGTCACTGAGGCAAAATATTTTTGAAAAGGGGGGAAGCCTAAGCAGATAAATAATTTTGTTTTTCCTGGTGTGATACATAACACACACACCCACACCCACACCCACACACACACACACACCCCATACACACATTTGTAGGAAAAATCTATTAACTACCTATATTTAGGCAGAATTCTCTCTCTCTCTCTCACCTCCATCTGTATTGATTAATTCTTTTCCAACTTTTTCCCCCTCAGCATGAGAAGGGGAACATAAAGTAATTTTATATTTCAGTACCACACAAAGAGAACATGTAAAAATCATGGTATATTGCATCTTCAGATTTGCATTTAAAATCTGGTATTAGTTGTGTGGAAGATTGGAAGCATTTTAGGTGGAAGGTCAAGAAATAATGATGGTCTAGGTACTTGCTTTATTTTATCATAGGGAAGAAAGTGATTTCACAAAATGGTCACTGCTTAACCTACCACAGTTTACTGTCTTCAGACATCATTGCCTCTAACTACTGGATCACGGCATGAAATTTTTATGTCCAGTCCCATAGAATTAACTGTTGCATTTTTGCTTGAGAGCCCACAACATTCTTTTTATAGATCAGCGGGCAGGCTGTCTTACTGGAATGGACTGTAAGTGTGGAGGAAGATGTAAAACGGCTATATCGCTAATCAGGAAGAGATGTGGTAGGAGTCTGCCTGTAGACATAAGGATATGGGCTATTCAGGCTCACTATATTGTATCAGCAAGAAGTATTCTTGAGACATATACTGTTTTTCATAAGAAAAAAAGTAATGATTGGCCAAGAACTTTTTATTCCCTGTTAAAGGTGAAGATACTTGTAGCCTATGACCCAGCATGTCACTCTCCTAGGTACAGACGCTACAAAAACTCTTGCACATGTGCACTTGGAGACATGGACAAGAATGTCCTTGGCAGTTATGCATGTAACAGCAAAACACTGCATCCAAATGTCCATCAACTCTGCAGTGGATAAAGTGACACATTCATACAATGGAATACTTAGGAGCCCTAAAAATAAATGAATGAATTACAAATGCACATGACTCAGGAATTTATGTTGAATGAACAAGCAAGCCACAGAAGAAGATATACAGTATAATTCAATTTATATAAAGTTCAGAGACATGTAAAATGTAAAATATGTAATCATACGTAAAAAATGTAATAATATATTTGGCAGGGATTCAAACATATGTGATGAAACTAAATATAAAAGCAAAGGAATGTTAAATTTAAATTAGGATAGTGTGTGGGAAAAAGGAGATTGGATTAGGGAAGATCAGTACAAGGATTCAACAGTAATGATTGTCATCTTTTTCTTAAACTGGGTGGTGGGTGTTTATCATGTTTTGTTACACTTTTGCATATGTCTTATGAACCAACTTTTAAAATGGTGTAAATTTGTTGACTCTTTTTGTTACCCCAGAATTTAACTTTATGGCCCAAAGCTCAGAGCAGAATAATAGCAATCCATACCAAATTTAGCACTATAATTTGGGGTAGGAATCAACCATCATCGCTTAACCTCTAATCTAATATGTTGACTTTGTAACAGTGAATTGGCAATTAATGATTTTTTTCTGCATAGCTAGCCTTTCAGTTTGTTCAGCTGTTACTGATGTTAGTAATAGAATACTGAGAGCATTTCTTCATAAAACTCTGTGTTTAGAAGTCTTTTCTTCAGTATCCTCTCTCTAAAGTCAAGAAGGAAAGAAACATAGCAAAAGGCAAAACTTCATAACATCAGTCCTAACGCAATTATAATGTTAATGCATATAAATATTGACACCTATAAATCATTTCTGCTCTGCTAGTCACAGAACCAAGGGTGATGGTATTCTTCCTTACAGGAGGAGAACTAAAGAATTTCTGGACTGTGTACTTTCCCAAGGAGGGTATCTCAAAGCTCAGAAATACTACATCAGAACTGACAAGAGCTAGAAGCTGGTTAGCATTGGGGCAGCTGAGAGAGCACACTGGAGAGACACCCAACTCGGACAGGGAGTTCATGAAAGGATGTCCAAGATACAGGCATCTCCACTTGATGCTGAAGAATGAATAGACAATACATAGAGGATGTAGCCTGGGGAAAGAGAATTCCAGGCAGCCAAACAGATGTGGTAAATTTCAGGAATTTAAGCTTTCCATGCAGCGATCTGCAAAGATCTGAATGAAGCTATAAATTTGACTTGGATTCCAGCCTCCCAATCATTGCTGTGTCCCACCCCAGACATTGGAGATAGCACAGGGCAGGATTCAGAGGCAGAGCTTTGGAGTCTGAAAGACTAGGACTGAATCCTTGTCTGTCTCCAGAGTCGTAGACCAGCTCTTATTTCTGATTAAATGTTCAGTTATTATTACTGATCTAACCTTTGTTCTGAAGCCAGTGTGATCTTTCTAAAGTATAACTCCTGCTTCTCCCCCATTTGCAACTCAACTACTCGTTCCCCATTGCCCAAGATAAATACTCAAACTTCTTAACAGGGCTTTCAAAGCCTTTGGGCATCTGGCCCCTACTTCCCTCTCCCACCTCATCAACCTGGCCCTCCAGCTACATTAACTCATCTCCATTCCCAGACTCCTCATGCTCTCTCAGCCTTGCCTGGAACATACCACCGTCCTCACTGCAACACTCCTGTTACTCTTCAGACCTTAGCTTTGTAATGTAGTAATTTAATCTTGTAATTTATTGAATACACACCACACACACACACATGGGTGCACACACACACATAGAGACATTTTATAAATTCATGTAAATTTATCTGGATGCTACTCTATACCACCTTAAAAGTTAGACTTCTGCCAAGTCAGAATCTATATTAATATATTCTGTACATCAGCACAATGCGCCTACATAATTAACATTAAACAGTAACAGAAACCAATGTACTCTTTCTTGGGAGCAATCTTTTAAAATATGGTAATTGTACTAGCATCTATCGGGAAATAACTATGTTATATACACATTTTTATTATTAACCATTTCATAGTTTAATATAAACTATGTTTAATATAAAATGTGCATGAGTATACTTAATGCATGGGTTTACTTATATGTTTAATACAAAATGCCCCCAATCATAAAAGAGCATCAGACTAGAGGACTAAAGAATGTCTTTAGCAGTTATGTGTGTAACAGTAAAACACTGAATCCAAATTTCCATCGATACTACAGTGGATAAAAAAAGTGACAATTATTCATACAATGGAATACTTTGCAGCAGTGAAAATAAATGAATTACAAATGCATGTGACTTAGGAACATATATTGAATGGAAGAGCAAGTCACAGAAGAATACATACAGTATAATTCAGTTTATATAAAGTTCAGAGACATGTAAAATGTAACAATATAATTGGCAGGGATTCAAACATATGCAATTAAACTATATAGCCATTTTGCCACAAATCAGGGTAGAGAGAGGAAGCTTTCCTGTCAGTCAGCAGTAGGCGATGCTAAAACTCAGATCACAGGGGAAAGATTTAGAAGAATTGCCAGTAAATTCAGGGGTTGCTCTTGAGCTGTATGATGTCCCTTTTTTTCTTCAGCCAGCAAACCATCAACAGGGTAACAACCCAACCTTAAGATTGCAACCAGAGGCCTCCTCTTACCTCGGCGTCAAAGCGGGGATCCTGGTAGGCGTCACTGATGTTTACTGGAAGGCCTGTAGAAGCCACCAGCTCAGCAACGCTGTTATTTATTAGCCAGTCGGAGTATGATGATTTCTCCATGCTTTCTTTGAAACTATCAGAACACCAAGGCAGGCAGTAAGAAAAGAGAAAAACATCAGTTTACCTGCAAGAAAACTCTGCAAAAGTACACTCATAGCAGGATTACCTACCCTCATTAAGAAGGGGTAAGTGACCTTAATTACAGAACAATAGTGAGGTAATTATAAGCAGCTACTTCAAAACTACTTACCTGATATCATGTAAAATAATCAACTCCATGGGTAGAAATGATAGATCCTCTATGATCCAGAGGATAACTCTAGGTTGTATTTAGGCCCCAAAGCAGGCAGACATAAGGCAGATAACCAGGTAATGACCAAAATTGACGATAGGATGCCAATGCCATGGCATAATCAATTCCACTGATCTTCCTAGCTTGCACCCCCTAACTAAGCAGACCAGATGTTTGATACCAGGGAGAATTAAACCTAAGGATGGAGAAAAATCTGGAAATAAATTGAGCAAAAGAGCACTCAGTGCTCTTTCTAGACTCAGAGTTAGAGTTTTGTAATTATTTTTGTAGTTTCAGAGTATGTTTCTTAACAAAAACACACTTCCTACTTACAAAATCTTACTGGAAAATCTGTATTAACTCTACCCTTAATAATAATAATTTTAAATAATCCATATTTGATTTTAACAAGGAATTTTATGTTAAATGATTTTGTGAACTTTCCCTTGTGTCACTTTCACTACTTCAATACAAATGTCAAATTTACAGAAACGCCATAAGAATTAGTAAGATTCTTCACTTCATCCCTCCCTTCCATCATTTCTTCCCCCGGTGCCTACTGAGCACTGCCATGAACTGTGGAAATGCAAACCTGAGCACTGTTCAAACGAACAATATCAAGGAAGATTTTCAGGGAGGATGTTAGATTTGTGGCTTGACCAGTGATAACTGAAATTATGTACATGAATGCAAGTATACAGGGCAATGTTTTCCAAACTACATTCTGTGGAACCCTGGGTTCCTGAAGATGTTAATGAGTGTACTACAGTCAGAATAATAACTCTGTTGACTTTTTAATCTAAGCTGCATTATATGTAATAAAAACACTAAATGCTGTACACAGTCATTGTTATTGTGCAATAATGCACCTGTGTGGAATTTGTGCCATACTGAGAATGCCAGAAACTGACATGGAGAGGCCACCAGATGTGTGAATGAGAGGGAAGCACAGACAACATTTACCATCATGAATATATCTCATCTGTAATGACTGCTGGTCTGCGTCTGATAAATTCAACATATATTTGTGAGGTTATTCAGCCCTTATTGCATATTAAACGTTACTGGTACACAAACGTATTCCCTATGGATCTCTGGCTGAAGATGGAAGTGTTAATAAAAAGCAGAGTCTTGAATTTCTCAGATGATGGCTAAGTCAAAGAAGGAAAAAGACTGAGGACTTCAAAGAGAAGATGAAGCCTTTATTTTCTCAAACAAAGAAAGGAACAACAAAAAAGTCCACGATTTATTTTCTCTTTGCTGTATTCTACCTGTGAGAAGTGAAATTTTACATTGTGCTGCAATGAAAGCAAAATACAGGAAGAAACATAACAGTGCACCTGATATGAGGTTCCAACTTAATGAAGTCACCTGTCAGTTCATAAAAGGGTGTGATTCAATGCTGATGATTTCTTGCAGTGATTAATCAAGCTGCCGATTCATTCTGCGCTGCCTGTGTACCACAGGTTTTGTTTACATCTCTTCTGTGATGAAACAATGTGGAAAATGCTGACCTAGTGTGTGGCGGGAAGAAGAGCTGTGCAGGACCCTGGGGACGAGCCAGGGGGGGAACCTGGGAAAGAAACGCTGGGGTGGGGGGAGGCTGAGGAGGGGTAACCGAGAACTAAGGAAGGAAGCAGCTTTATCAACAAGTGTCAAAAACCTTTAAGTGGGTCTCAGGATGGGCAAGAGTTCAGCAAGGAGAGATTGGAAGGGTGAGGAAGAAGGCACCCATGGAGGAGGAAAGAGCAGGAACAAAGGACATTAAGCAGCAGAGTACAAGGGTGAGTTCTTGGAACACTGATTAATCGCCTTGGAACACGGGACGCATACTGTAGGGGAATAATACTGAATAGGAGGTCAGGGCCCAAAGGTGGAGGCTTTGACCAAGGAGCTGAGACCTATGTTATAGGCAATGGGGAGTGATGTAAGAGTATTGAGCAGGGAAGTGACAGGACTTGAGCTGTGACCTTAGGAAATTTAATCCAGGGAGAATGAGCAAGAAGAACTGGCTAAGAGAGGCTGAAGGTGGGGAGAGGTCCTGGCAGACCAGTTAAGTTGTGCAGTGGGAGGTGACGATGCTGGTCACTCAGGAGGTACTGCAGACGATTCCACAGGGCTTGGTGGACGGGGAGCGGTGGCTTACATTTTGCTGCTGTATGCCTGTGGCACTATTGGCAGAAGGGAGTTGTTTAGAGGATTGGGGAGATGAGGGAAGATAACAGACATTCTGTGAGCCTGGAACACGTTATTCATTGTTGAAAATCCAGGACCAGAGCCCATATCAAGTCTTCAGGACTTTAAATACTGATACAGAGTTGGGGCGCTCTTCAGGGAATATAAAATGGATGAGATCACTCAGGGAGAGAATATATAGGGAAATCTGTAGGGGAAGGAAGGAGAAGAAAGGCAGTAATAAAGAGGGAGGGGATAAAGAGGAGAAAGAAAAAAGGGAAAACAAATTAATCATCACCCACGGTGAGCCAACGGAAGTTAGATGCTTACCTAACTAGTTTGTTTTGTCCTCACGTAAATCCTCTGAGTACAATTCTCTACATTTTACAGATCAGAAAACTGAGGCTCAGAGACGCTAAATGACTTTCCTATGTGGAAATAGGATTTTCAGCTAAAGTGTGACTCCCAAGGCCCAGGTTATTCTGTTTACCCTGTTGCCTCTCTGGGAAGGAGTCGATGGGTAGGAATAGAGCAAGAAGAGTAGGTTTTCACTAAAAAGAAGGGAGGCCAGTCAACATTACAGAGGGTTTCAGGGAGAGGCTGCAGGTAACAAACACTTCAGCCTCAGGCTGCAGTCAAGGAAGAAGGAGGACAAAACACTGGATTTGACAATCCAGAGCTTTAGGTCCCTACTTACAGAATCCCCAAAGATGATAATGGAAACCCTTACTGAGCAGGGGCTCCTGAAAGACTCCTTCTAGATCTAGAGCTGCTCAGAATCTGGCGTAGTGCAGCCTGCACATGTACTGAAATCACTCCAAACTGTAGACAATGCAAAAGCATCAGCCCTGGGCACAGGCACTGCTGAAGTGGTTTCTAGAAAGTATAAGCTATGGTCTCTGCCCTTGGGAGTTTGCCACCTAGTCGGGGAGGTGAGAAATAAACACGCTGACATTAAACTGCAAGACTCAAATACCCAGTTCAAATTTCAAATGAAAAATTTGTCACATGGCTGTGTTGGCTAGTTGCCAAGCCAACTGTGCCAATCATGAATGAGGAAGAAGCATAGGGAGGGAGAAACAACTTCAGGTGGGGCTAAGGCTTCAGGTGAGGCTAAGGCTTCAGAGAGGAGATGAGATTTGAACTGACCTAAAGCTGCAACAGTGCAAACAGATTTTCTGAAAACCACCCCTCCATTTTCTTCAGTTTAATCTTGCCTAGGTACATAAATTAAGGCCCAGGGGGACAGGATGGTTAGAGAGACAGGAAGGTTGATTTGTCAGTCTAAGAATTTATATCACATTCTGGCCTTTGTACCATTCAACCTTCCATGATTCTGGAATGCAGAGTCATGACACTGAGTTACAGCTTTCAAAACCTTGCTTCTTTTCTCTAAAAAAAAAAAAAGGTAATTTTGTTTTATGATTAAGACTATGGGTTTTAGAGTCGGACACACTGACTTACATGACTCTCTTGCCACTTCCAAGCAAAGTACTCTCAGACAAGTTACTTACATTTAATCTGTAAAATGGGTATAATACTACTACTTAGTTATTGTGCAGATTAAGGTAATAATTTATGAAAGTACTTATCATATTATCTAGCCCATGGCAAGCATTTTTTTTAAAGTACCAACTTTTTAACAACTTCTAAAGTAAATTCTGCATGTGACAGTACCCCTTTGGACATTTCAGCAATGTGGTGTTGTGGGTTTAATCACAAAGGAAAAGGCCCAAATTATTTCTACTTCTTGAGGGACACATCTAGCTTAAAGGATCAGTTCTTTCAGTAAGGTCCTATAGGTCAACTCCTCCTGATTTATGAGGGCCCTTTTATTCTGTGTCGTTTACTCCCTTTGACTGACTGCTGTTGGAATAGAACATGGTAAGATCATGGACACAGCCATGTATATTATGCAGGTTCTGCCCTGTACAGGGGTGCCCTGTCAAAGGAATGAATGGGGCTGAAATCTAGCCTAGTTGCGCACATTGGTTTAGAGCTGCATCCATCTAGAGGGAGTACCTTTTTCCTAATTCTCACAGAGACACTGTAAGGGCTGAAAATGGCTCTGCTTCAATCTCTTCTTCAACACACATGACAAATGGACATCAATATCAAACTGAATGCCTTTAGTGACAGGGAACTCATTACCTATAAAAATATTCCATGCCGTTTTGTGGCAGCTGAATATACTTTCCAATAATCACCATCTTTTGCTCCCAGTCCCTTGGTTTGCAGCCACAGAGCATGGCTCTCATTAACTGATGGCCCTTGAAATATTCGACAATAATTAACATGTTCCCTATAATCCTCCACCTGAGATCATTCTTTTTAACTTATCTCCAATTCCTTCAGCTACTCCCTTTGTGGCATAGCTTCCTTATTCTCATCTTCCCAGTCCGAGATGCGTCCGAGATAGTTAATAGCCCTCTTGCGTATGAAAGCCAGTCTGGAACAGTCTTGGCCATGGGGTCTGAGCAGCATAGAGGTGGATGAACACCTCCTTCATTCTGGATCCTGTTCCACCAATAAGGCTCAGGATTAATAGTTCCTAATAGCTCTATTTTTTAATAGGTTTTTGAAAGCTTAAATTAATATCTTAAATTGAATTAACCAGCTTTCTAGAGCCCCCAGAATATGACCAGAGATATCAAAGGTCAATAAATTCAACACTAAGGTTTTCAATTTGAGCCATAATCAATCTAGGGAGAGTCACTGCAGTTTGGAAACACATCAATAATTTGATTACTCCACAGCCTGTGAGTGCAGATGAGATCATGTCAGCTCAGTGGATCTTAGCTGCCATGTGCATAACTGCAAAATAACCAGTTAGGTTATTTTAACTGTTTAAAAAGTAGACCTCCTTAAGATCAAGATTAGTTTAAAATAACAAGCAAATTGTAAAGTAATCCTTCAGCTTGTATTTTACTAGAACCAGGTGCATATGAAGGTGTGGGTTTTTAAGTGAGTTTCCTGTAAAGAGCTACAGTTTGATTCCTTTTCCTCAGTGGTATCTTGCTTCCAAGTGTGAGACTCATACTGACTTCAAAGAGAACTTCATGAGCTTAAATATATTGACTGTGGAGGGATAAAAGAGAATTGCCCTATTACAGAAAACACATAATTCCTGAAATGTGGCTGTCCCTGAAATGAGGGCCAGTGAGACAGATATAAACCTCGGGGTTGACAAGGTGCAGAGCAGCATAGGAGAGAAATCGATACAAGTAAAACAAAACCAGACAAAATAAAATACCCCAGGGACCAGGAACTTTGTCATCTTCAATTGTCTGAAAAACCTACCTTAGCTAAAGGTTCAAACAGAGAAAATTGTATGAAAATAAACTTCACAGAAAATTGTATGAAAATAAACTTAAGACTATTTTTTAGAATTAATTCTCAAAACAAGTCTCTAAATTAGAAGACAAAATATCTGAAGAAAATAATATTAATCATTAGACTGTGTCTGTATTAACGGTTTTGGTCTCAACACTAGAGTTCACTCTAGTTTTCACTAGAGACTCCCAAGACTTCACTTTTTCAAGAATGACCATTGGTTGGGCCCCTACAAAATGCTGGAAAGTAGTGGGTGAATCTTGCATGAAGCAATCAAAAAGGGTCTTTTCCTTTTTGCTGAAAGGAGTTGGTCACCTCAGCCCTGACCATCCTTATATATATGTATATATGTATGGAAAGAGATATAGCAGAAGCAAAAGGGGCGCCACCTTCAGGGAGCTCACAAACAATGACAATGGATTGTGACGTCCTAAGGAAGGATGTACAAGACATTACGGGAACAGAGAGAAGGGCCAGTTCTGTTTGGGCTGGGAATAGTATTTGGGAACTACTTCACAAAGGAAGTTGGTATAAGCTGATCTTTGTAGGATAAGTAAGAACTCATCTGGCAGAGAAAGAAGGTAAAAACAATTCAGACAAAACCACAGCAAGAGTAAAGCTTTAGAAGTGTGAGGTTTTCTGTGTTGATATGACGAATAGTAGAGCTAAAACTTAGGCTAAATGGTAGAAGTGATGAATAAGGCTACAATGGAAGAGGCCAACCTGTATATTGTGTGGCTCCATGCACAAACACAACCACATTTATACTACTGATAATTCCTGCACGGGTATCTGGAGCCCACTGAGTCCTGATTTCCCTACATATGCATCCAAGCCCTTTCTGGACACTTCCTCCTGGTTACCCACAGGCACCTCAAATTTAACATTTTCAAGACTGAACTAACACACTCTCCTTGATGTGCTAACAATCATTAATAAAAACTGTGACCATTAACTAAAAATAGATCATTGGGTAAGGAACAGAAGTTTCAACATAGACACACTCTCTTTTCTCATTTTCAGGGAAAGACTGATTGTCAATTGACCTCGATAGTGTGAATATTATCCAGTGGGGGTAGGATTCAGAGAGGCGAAGAGTCAGGAACTCCAAGAATTCTTTAGGACAGATATTTCTTTTTCATGCTTTGTAAACAGAAACTGATTTTTTTATCTACATGCTGTGCCTGGTACTATTTTCCATCTTGCTTCATTGACTAGAGGTCAGTCTGAACTTTGGTTCACAAAGAGATATGCCCCTCCTTACTTCTTCTTCTCAGGTAAGCCTGCCTATCCCTGGGTCCTTCCTGAAGCTTCGAGCTGTGAAACATTATTTGAAGTTGTCTTTCAATTCGGAGATTAAGGAACTAAGTCAATATCAGTGGGACTTAAAGCTAGGACCCCAGCAGGAGAATCTCAAACACCTAGGTCTAGGACATTAATAATTTCATACTGGCTTCAGTATATCTTTGAAGGTTACCAAATAAGTCTTTCAGACATAAAAGGTAATGGGAGAGAATGGAGTTAGCAAGTAGAACCAGCCTGTCAGTTCTTATACTGTGGTGGGAGAGGAAGATGCTCTAAGTTGCAGACCTTCCTGAATTTTATCATGACCTGGACCTGTTAATGGACTTGCCTTTAAGGTCTTGCCTGAGGACACTTCATCACATGCATATTTCTCTCATTTCAAGCATTGTGTTATCAGAAATGAAGACATGGAAACCAAACAATACATTTTCTATACTTCATTTCCTCAAGCTGTACAATTAGAGTGATGAGCTTTATCACCCCAAGGAGTTGGTGTCACTTTGGGAAGTTTCTTGTGCCTCTCAGATGGGTGTCAGATGGTATTACTGTGAGTGGTTGGTGTCTACAATTTAGCATCATGTGGTGACAACTGCTTGGTTTCATAGCTGAGCAAAGCTGGGTTATGGGGGGTTTGTTTTTGTTTTCTTTGTATCTTGACCCAACATTTCCTTGCTGTGAAACTACAGATAAAATTTTAACTCTGATTGTTAGTTTCCATAATAGAAAATAGGGGAAATATAGCCCATTTTACAGGGCTGTTTTGAGGATACAATAATATAATGTTGAAGAATGAATGACACATAGAAAGTTCTCAATAAGTATCAGTTCCTTGTAGGCCAAAGATTTTTCTTTTATTAAAAACACTAGGTCTTCTCTGGTGGCACAGTGGTTGAGAATCTGCCTGCCAATGCAGGGGACACGGGTTCGAGCCCTGGTCTGGGAGGATCCCACAAGCCACGGAGCAACTGGGCCAGTCAGTTCCTTGTAGGCCAAAGATTTTTCTTTTATTAAAAACACTAGGTCTTCTCTGGTGGCACAGTGGTTGAGAATCTGCCTGCCAATGCAGGGGACACGGGTTCGAGCCCTGGTCTGGGAGGATCCCACAAGCCACGGAGCAACTGGGCCAGTGAGCCACAACTACTGAGCCTGCGCGTCTGGAGCTTGTGCTCCTCAACAAGAGAGGCCATAACAGTGAGAGGCCCACGCACCATGACGAAGAGTGGCCCCGCTTGCTGCAACTAGAGGAAGCCCTTGCACAGAAACGAAGACCCAACACAGCCAAAAATAAATAAATAAATATTTTAAAAAACCAAAAACCAAAAAAACACTAGGTGAGACATGCTCTGTTTAACTGCTTATCTACTGGGGCAGGAGAGATGTTACTGTTTTTGGCTGTGGCATTGTTGTCAGATTTGAAGAAAAAATGTGCTATGATAATAAAGGACAGAGCTAAAATTCTATCCTTCTAGATGTGTCAAGTAGCCCTAACACATCTCCCTTTGGGGCTGCTGTGGGCACCTCCACCCATCTGCTCTGGATTGAGGGCATACCTTCCCACAGGTCCTGGGCATATGTCTACAAAGTAAGAAAGAAGTAGACTCAATGTGTTAAAATATTAACTAAGGCATGTTAAATGAGAGACCCAAGCATAAAAACCAATCGTTAAGAATTCTGAGTTGCCATGATTCTGTTTACTGTGTGCCATCAATCTAAGGGACAGCTGACCTACATAGCTACTTTATTATGTTTGATCTCAGTACTTATTCATGTGCCTTGTTGTTCATGGGATATTTGTATAGCTTTAATTCTCCTCTGTGACAGTTTTACTAGAGTGACAAGCCCACTGGCCTGAAATAAGTAGGGGTAGTGAGAGGGTCTGTCTTTCATTTGAGTCTTCATGTTCAAGGGTAGGAAAAAGAAATTAAATGTATTTAAGAGGTGAAAGTTAGACACTTGGGAAATATGTCTACTTGAGTTTCCTAAGATTTTGGAAGATACAAAACTTTGTTAGAAATATTTCCTCTCCTTCATTGATGTTTAGTTCTTATAATTAGCACCATGCAAGTGAGGTGTAGACACATACATTACTAGTGCCATGGACGGTATTTATAAAATAGGGTTATTTGGGGGATCGGGGGCCATATAAGCCTAAAAATATCAAAGTGATACTATCCCTGCTCAGGTCAGTGTGTAAACACTCCATTCTAATGACACTCTGTATATTTTTAGGGAAAGGAGCTAGGAAATATCTAGGTGACTATGTAACAATGGAGCTTCCTGATAAAGAAGAGGTCTTGGTACCAGAGCTTAGTCTCTGGCACCAATCTGTCTTCCATTAAACTAATTCAGACCTGCTGAAATACCTCCTTGCGAAACAACCGAAAGGGAGTTGGGCCATCTGGATCTTTCATTCTTCAATTAGCAACAATAAATATTGGCATAATAAGCTTCAGCAGCCCTGAATTTGCCACAATAGACAGTCAAAAAGAATGTCCTAAGGTTCTTGTTCAAAGGAAGTTACACAACAAAAGAAATGTTACATTCCAAGATGACTGGTCATGGTGGTGACAGTGCTGTTTTCATGTTTAATGTTTTAAAGGTTTTCTTCATTTCCCTGAAATCAGAATAAGTATCACGTTTTTATTTCCACAGAAACTCCTATCACATGCTTCCTAGCAGAGGTACAGTCAAAGAAAGAAGATCCATGAAGAAGAAAGTAAAAGAAAGAAAATGTATTCATGACATACTGTGGGAGTATTCTGTCTTATATCAGTGTGTAAGTTTGTCTAACATTCCCTATTACTCTAGGTAATAGAGAAATTTAAAAGAAGGTAAGAAGAGGACAGACCTTCCAAACTGGCAGAGTAAAGCCCACTAAAAATTTGTTCCTCCATAAAAGCATGAGAATACTAGCAAAAATTCTCAAAATCAACTTTCTGAAAACCCTGGAAATTAAAGAGAGGCTTACAAAAATCCAAGGAGTGTTTATTCAAGAAAAACAGTTCAACTTCTGAAAGGACAGTATGTTGTGTGGCATTTTAACTTACCTAATTCTCATCTCCCTCTCCCTGGCTCTGGGGTAGTGGTGAAAACCAACAGATTCATAATCATGCTAGCTGTGAAAACCAGCAGCCAAGCAGCCACTGGCAGAAGAAGATTGGGTTTGGAGCTCTCCAAAATCCTGTCCCCACAGAACTGTCATTATTTGACATGTTTGGCAGTTCCACGGAAACCTCCACTCATAGACCTTTCCTTTATTTAACCTGACTTGGAGCTTGCTCACTAAGAATAGCCTTTATCCCCAGGTACCTGTGGAAAAAAAAAACACACAAAAAAACACAGCAGCAATTGTTTAACATTACAACTGCCTTAGGCAGAGAAACAGTTACAGCTAACAAGAAACTGACCAGAAAACTTAAAAGGAGAAGTGCAGGAATAAGATATTCCTGGGGAGGTTTGAAAAGTTCTGACATATTCCTGGAAATCTAGAGTTGTATTTATGCCCAGGAAAAACCTGAGAAGGCCCTAATCTCCCACCTGACCTTGAAGTTCTATGAAAGCAGAAAGTGAAAGCTAAGTAAACTTCCTGTCAGAGAATTGAAAGTAACCACCACATGAACACAGATCCCCTCAGCAAGGCTGGAAGACTTATTAGTTCAAGTTTTTTGTTTGTTTGTTTTTAAGAAAATCTCTGTCCAGTCATTAGCTGGCAAACTAAGCTAACTAAGCAGAGAATTCAGTTGCCACACACAACAAAGATAGTTCATGAAAGTCATGAAACAACAAACAGCAGAAACAACAACAGAAACAAATGGAAACAACAACAAACCCTGGATGGAGTGGGTGAGGGGCAGATTTTATTTCCAGAATTTCCATATTATATTATTTAAATTATTCAGTTTTCAACCAAAACAGAGAGAGAGAGAGAGACAAAGAAATAGGAAACTATACAGGAAAAAGCAGATGGAAACTGTCTCCGAGTAAGCCCAGATGTTGGACTTGCTAGACAAAGACTTTAAATGAGCCAATATAAATATGTTCAAAATACTAAAAGGAACCATACCCCCTTCCCCCCAAAAAACTAAAGGAGAATATGAGAACAATGTCTCACCAAATATAGAATATCAATAAAGTGATGGAAATTATAAAAAAGAACCAAATAGAAATTCTGGAACTGAAAAGAATAATAACTGAAATGAAAAAATCACTAAGAGGGATCAACAGCAGTTTTCAGAAGCCAGAAGCCAGAATCACTGACCTTGAAAAGAGGTTAATTGAAGATACAGACTATCTGGTCTGAGGAACAAAAAGAAGAAAAGAAATAGAGTCTCAGAGATATGTGAGACATTATTAAGCATATGAACATATCCATAATGGGAGCCTCAGAAAGAGAGGAGACAAAGAAAAGGAGCAGAAAGAATATTTGAAGAAACATGGAAGGGCTTCCCTGGTGGCACAGTGGTTGAGAGTCCGCCTGCCGATGCAGGGGACACGGGTTCGTGTCC
>NC_041215.1:82946784-82957951 GCF_002837175.3 Physeter macrocephalus
GGCTGAGCCTGCACGTCCGGAGCCTGTGCCCCGCAACAGGAGAGGCCACAACAGTGAGAGGCCCGTGTACCGCAAAAAAAAAAAAAAAAAAAAAGAAATATGGAAGAAAACGTCACATATTTGATTAAAATAAACATTAATCTATACATTCAATAAGTTCAACAAAATCCAAGTACCATAAATTCAAAGTGATCCACACCTAGACACATCATTAACAAACTGTTGAAAGCCAATGACAAGGAGAGAAGCTTGAAAACAGCAAGAGGCATGACTCACCACACACTAATGATCCTCAGTAAGATCAATAGCTCCATGATCAGAAACCATGGAAGCCAGAAGGCAGTTGAATGACATATTCAAAGTGGTCAAAGAAATAGATTGTCAACCAAGAACTATATATCCAGCAAAATTATACTTCAAAAATAAAGGAGAGGTTAATACATTTTCAGATAAACAAAAACTGAGAAAATTCATTGCCAGTAGACCTGCCCTATGAGAAATACTAAAGATAGTCCTTCAGGCTGAAATAAAAGGACACTAGAGAGTAATCTGAATCCACACAAAGAAATACAGAGCACTGATAAAGCTTACCCTATAATAAATACAAAAGACAGTATAAATGTATTTTTTATTTATAATCCTTTTTTCTCTCCTATCTCACTTAATTGCATAATGAAACAACTTTAAAACTTCATTAAAGGGTTATAATGTAAAAAAATATAATTTTTAAGACAATAATAACACAAATGGAGGGAGAACTATATAGAAGCAAAGTTTTGTGTACTATAGAAATTAAATTGTTATTAATCCAAATTAGATCATTATAAGTTAAGACATTAACTGTAATCCCCAGGGCAACCACTATGAAAAGCATTGAAAAAATAATAATAAAAGAAATTGCAAGATAATTTAAATAGCACATTAAAAAATATCTGTTTACCAAAAAAGAAGGCAGAAATGGAGAAACAGAGGGACAAAAAGACATGACAGGGCTTCCCTGGTGGCGCAGTGGTAAAGAATCCACCTGTCGATGCAGGGGACATGGGTTCGAGCCCTGGTCCAGGAAGATCCCACATGCCACGGAGCAACTAAGTCTGTGTGCCACAACTACTGAGCCTGCGCTCTAGAGCCCGCGAGCCACAACTACTGAGCCCATGTGCCACAAATACTGAAGCCTGCGTGCCTAGAACCCGTGCTCCGCAATAAGAGAAGCCACCACAATGAGAATCCTGCACACCACAACAAAGAGTAGCCCCTGCTCACCACAACTAGAGAAAGCCCGCACACAGCAACGAAGACCCAACACAGCCAAAAATAAATAAATAAAATAAATAAATTTATAAAAAGAAAAGACATGACATACAGAAAACAAATAACAAGAAAGATAGACGTAAACCTTACTTTATAAGTAATTACTTTAAATATAAATGAATTAAACTCTCCAAACAAAAGGCAGAGATTAGCAGAACAGATAAAAATAACATGATCCAACTATATGCTGTCTACAAGAGGCACACTTTAGGTTCAAAGACACAAACAGGTTAAAAGTAAAAAGATAGAGGGCAGACAGCAGAAGCAAGAAGAACTACAATCCTGCAGCCTGTGGAACAAAAACCACATTCACAGAAAGAGAGACAAGATGAAAAGGCACAGGGCTATGTACCAGAGGAAGGAACAAGATAAAACCCCAGAAAAACAACTAAAAGAAGTGGAGATAGGCAACCTTCCAGAAAAAGAATTCAGCCCATGCACCACAACTGCTGAGCCTGCACTCTAGAGACAGCGAGCCACAACTACGTGAGCTCACGTGCCACAACTATTGAAGCCTGTGCACCTAGAGCCCGTGCTTGCAACAGGAGAGGCCACCTCAATGAGAAGCCTGTGCACCACAACGAAGAGTAGTCCCTGCTCAGCAACAAAGACCCAACACAGTCAAAATTAAATAAATTAAAAAATATATATATCCTTATATGAGAAAAAAAGAATCAATGAGTCAAAGAAGAAATCACAGGGAAATAAGAAAATATTTTGAGATGAATGAAAACAAAACACAGCATACCAAAACACACTGGATGCTGCTAAAGCAGTGCATAGGAGATAATTTACAGCTATAAATGCCTACATTAAAAAAAGAAAAAAGATTTCAAATCAGTAACTTTACCTTCTATCTGAGACACTAGAAAAAGAAGAGCACACTAAACCTACATACAGCAAGCAGATGGAAGGACATAATAAAGATTAGAGGAGGAATAAACAGACTGAGAAGAGAAAAACAATAGAGAAAATCAACAAAAACAAAAGTTAGTTCTTTGAAAAGATGAATAAAATTGATAAACCCTTGGCTAAGCTTACCAAGAAAAAAAAAGAGAGAAGACTGAAGTTACTAAGATCAGGAATGAAAGAGTGTTACTACCAACTTTACAGAAATAAGATGGTAAGGGAATACTATGAATAATTGTACAACAAATTCAATAACCTAGATGAAATGGACAAATTTCTAGAAAGACACAAACTACTGAAATGGACTCAAGAAGAATTAGAAGAGCTAATAAAACTATAACAAGTAAAGAGATTGAATTAATAAAAAATTAAAATATACAATTTCTACAAAGAAAAGCTCAGGACTAGATGGCTTCACTAGTGAATTCCACCAGTGCTTCAAGAAGAATTTTTCTGTAAACACCAATCCTTCATTTCAACAGCATAGCAGAGAACACTTCCCAACTCATTCTATGAGGACAGTATTACCCTGATACCAAAACCAGATATCACAAGAAAACAAAATTACAGACCAATCTCCCTTATGAATATATACATAGAAATTCTCAACAAAATACTTATGAACCTAATCCAGCAACATATAAAAATGATTACACACCATAACCCAGTGGGGTTTATCCCAAGAATGCTAGATTGGTTTAACATTCAAAAAATCAACCAATGCAATACACCATATTAATAGAACAAAGCACAAAAAATCACGTAGTCATCTCAATAGACACAGAAAAAGCATTTGACAAAATCCAACACTCTTACATGACAAAAAAATCTCAACAAACTAGGAATAGAAGGAAACCTACTCAAAATAATTAAATCAATATTAAAAAAGAACAAAGCTGGAATAAAAGTAAGTTGTAGCTTACTTCAAAGCTACAATAATAAAGACAGTATGGTACTGGCATAAGGATAGACATATGGATCAATGAAATAGATTTGAGAGTCCAGAAATAGACTCATACATCTATGGTCAGTTGATTTCCCACATGGGTGCCAAGACAATTCAATGGGGAAAGAATAGTCTTTTCAATAAATGATGCCGAGGCAACTGGATATACACATGCAAAAGAATGAAACTGAACAACTCTCTCACATCATATACAAAAAGTAAGCTGAACATGAATCAAAGACCTACATGTAAGAGCTAAAACCATCCCACTCTTAGAAGAAAGGCAAAAATCTTTATGACTTTGGATTAAGCACTGGTTTCTTAGATATGACATCAAAAGCACAAGTGACAAGAGAAAAAATATATAAATTTGACTTCATCAAAATTAAAATCTTGTATTTGAAAGGACATTATCAAGAAAGTGAGAAGACAACTTACAGAGTGAGAAAAATACATGTAAATCATAAATGTTATAAGGGACTTATATCCAGAAAGTACAAAGGACTTTTACAACTCAACAATAAAAAGACTATTAACATAACTAAAGGATGGCAAAGGATTTAAATTCATATTTCTCAAACAAGATATACAAATGGCCAATATGGACATGAAAACATGTTCAAAATTATTAGCTATTAGGGAAATCACAACCACAATGAGATACCACTTCATACTCACTAGAATGGCTATGTTTTTGTAAATACATAAATAAATAAAGTTGATGAGGATCTGGAGAAATTGGAACCCTCATACTTTGCTGATGGGCATATAAAATTGTGTAGCCATTGTAGTAAACAGTCTGGCAGTTGCTCTAAAAGTTAAACATACAGTTAACATATGACCCAGCAATTCCACTCCTAGGTCTATACCCAAAAGAAATGAAAATGTATGTCCACTCAAAAACTTGTATATGATTGTTCATAGTAGCATTATTCTTACTAGCCCAAAAGTGGAAACAGCGTCATCAACTGATGATGAATGGATAAACAAAATGTGGTCTATTCATACAAAGGACTATTATTCAGCCATAGGAAGGAATGAAGGAATAAAGTCCATGCTACAACATGGATAAATCATGAAAATATGCTAGGTGAAAGAAGCTAAATGCAAAAGGCCACATACTGTAAGATTCTATTTATATGAAATGCCCAAAATAGGCAAACTGATAGAAATAGAAAGTAGATTAGTAATTGCCAAAACCTGGAAGGAGGAGGGAGTAGGGAGTGACTACTAATGGGTACAGAGTTTCTTTTTGGGGTGATAAAAATGTTCCAGAAACATACAGTGTATGGTTGTGCAATCTTGTGAATATACAAAATATACTAAAACCCACTTAAAAGATTTTTGGATAGTTAATTAAAGCAAGTAATATGAGTGGCCCACTAGTGCAGTCGCTGTGGGAGATGCCCCATTCATATTCACCTTTAATAGAACCTGCAACAGAGAGCACAGCGGATTGAATGTCTCCACCTCCCGACCTTTGGATCCAGGCTTCCTCTGGGGCTGTTGTCTGCCAATGACTGAGCATGGCAAGGGTAGGAACTGAGCCATTCCTGGCGATGAAATTCTTCCCATGGGCAACTTCTGCTTAGAACTCGCCACTGGCCTGGCAGAGATTTTCTCCAAACTATGCTGCAATCTATCACTCCTCCTGTTCACTCCTTCTTTCCACTCTCCTTCTCAGAGCAGGGTAGTAAAAGGCTCTCCCTGCCTACTCCTTGTCCCACCCTTTATCCTTCACAGCTGTTTGCCCTGAAAAATCTTTTGCTCATTTAATCTTGGCATATGCTTCTTGGAGGGCAGAAACTGACTCACTAAGGTATATATAAGAATGACTCTAGCACAAGACTTGAAGAATGTGGCTGAAAAGTCCTGGTAGGACTGAATGTGTCTGCTCTCCAGCAAAAAAGCATGTGGGGACATCATTACTTCTTGCACCCCCAGGATTCCAAAATCAGATTTTGTAACACATTTCATTCACTTGTACTAAACAGTTGTGTAAAGAACTTACACAAACAAATTCTCCCCAAGGTGTCTTATTTGAAGAACAATATGTATTTGAGTGAAGGAGTTCTGAAATGTTTGGGAAAAATCAGTTTCACACAACTACTATATTTTAAAATAACCAATACAGGCATTGATTGAGGCCACACACACTGTGAGCGTAAATCAGATGTGGCTTAAAAGTCTAAAGTTTTGTTGTGGATCACAACAAAATAGTGAATCATGAAATCAATTTTGTGGGTCAAGACAGCAAGTGGGCTTTTTTTTAAGAATAGAATAAATCAGAAGATACATACATATTAAAGGTAAGTATAGTTTCATGAAACTTGTTTTAGATATATGTGTGTGTATGTATTTGTGTACATATTTATATACATTAACTAGGTTTGGATATAAAATGTATTTTTGTTGTAGGTTGCAATCAAAAAAGGTTGAAAGTTACAATCTAAGGGATACACAGTGAAGCTGGCAAGGTTAGGATTCATGGTAAAGATATTTAGCAACATTCTCCAAGGTAGGAACAGAATTTCTAATTCCCCAGAGCCTCATCAAGTGGGTATGCTTTTGAGTGGTAATGTCCAAGCAAGGGTGAGTCACATCACACTTTCTAGAAGCATGAGCCCAAAATCATATTCATAACCTGGATAAGAGCTGGAGATTATCTCGCCTGGGCCAGGTACATCTCAGAGTTATAAAATGTACAATATGACTGCAAGGTACAATCACAGTAAATATGATAAACAAAATCTCACTCATCATACTTAGTCTCTCCAGGCTAACACAGTCTATCCCAAGTCTATTCCTGAAAATATCATTGCTGCTGGCCCGAGACAAAGAACATTTCTAGAAGGCTTGTTTACAGACTCTTGACCCAATGCTAGAGCTCATCCTGTAGTTTTGTCTCATAGTCACATCTCATGGAAGTCAGTCCCCGCCTCCACTCACACCTAAAAAGGCCAGATGTGGGCCATGGAGGCTGGAAGCCTAAAGGAAAGAGTTACAGAGAAGTGAGGAATGTTGGAAAGAGTAATTTGTTTGCAAAACTAGACTCCACACAGAATTGAAAAGGAAAAGAAAAAAATCAATAAGGCATTGAAACATGAGTTTCAGTATTCTGACCCCAAAAATGCAACAAAGAAACCTAATGTTGAGAAGAATCATGGGGCTGTCCAATCTTAAAGATGAAAGAAACCCTAAAAGTCTCTGAGATGCTTCTCAAAGTTGAGATATATGTACCCTCAGGGATAGATGTAGATGAACTAAGGGATAGAAAATCCACAAGAAAAACAACGTGTGGAAGGGTCATATTATTTCATTGAATCTACAGTACCATAGATTGTAAGATGCACTGTTATTTTTGAACCACTGAAAGAAGAGAAAAAATGCTGCAATGAGTCAATGTGTTCTTTTCACTTAAAATATTTTCATCTTATTTTAGAGATCTTTTGGATTAGATATAAATTTTATCATATACCATTCTTGAAGGAAAATTTTAACTATACAAGTTGATTATATATAAAAGGAAAAATTATGGGCAAAATAAATTGACTAAGACATTCTAAAATTTCTTCAAATTCAGTGTCACTCTTCTGAATCACTTTTCAATATAGAGTCTTTGATGTTCACAGATATGAGCCTTTGAGTCATCAGGATGCAGCCTTTTTTAGAAGAGTGCTCTGCTATCATCTCCAGGACTCTCTTCCAAGCTGCCAACCCCTCCTGCAAGTCTTGATGCTGTCATTCTACTGAACTTAGTAAGAAGTGTCATTGGAGGGTTTTTAGACAACAACCAGACTCACATTCCTTCCTCAAGTATTCCTTAGTTGGTTTGTTGACAGAAATTTTAAGGGGCTGCTGTTGTCCAGTCACACCACCAGCAATTCTTTTACTGTGCAGATACATGTCTGAAAACTGTATCAAGACCTAACATAACTTGGAAGGTTACTTAGGGTTCCTGGTCATCTGTTCCACATGGCCGTACATCGTCCATTCATCAGCTCAGCTGTCATCCATCTGTGGGAGTGTGTGTGTGCACACACACAGTAACATCACTGAGTTCAATCTCATTCTCATATGAGATTGGGTTTAAACTCATACACTAATACTGCATTCATTTCCTATTTCTGCATAACAAACCACTACAAAATTATCATCTTAAAACCACACCCTTTTATTATCACACAGTTCTGGAGACCAGAAGTTTATTATGGCATTTGTCAGCTGGATTTACTGCTTAGGACCTCAAAAGACCAAAATAATGGTGTTGATAGAACTGCATTCCCTTCTGGAGGTTCTGGGGAAGAATCAAGCTCATTCAGGTTGTTGGAAGAATTCAATTCATTATAGTTGTAGCATGGAAGTCCTGGTTTCCTTGACACATGGCCCTCTGAATATTTAAGCCAGCAATAATGTGTTGAATCCTGTTCATGCTTCAAATCTCTCCGACTTCCCCCTTCTGTTTTATCTCTCTAACTTCCTATTTGGTCCTCAACTGGGAGAAAGCTCTGTATTCAAGGACTTGTGATTACATTGGGTCCACCTAGTTAATCCCAGAATAATCTCCTTATTTTAACATCAACTGATTAACAACCTTAATTACATCTGCAAAGTCTCTTTGGCCATGTAACGTAATGCATTCACGAGTATGACAACAGAGGGTGAAGGTAATGGGGGCCCAAATTCTGTCTACCACCTTTAGTTTGACTTTGTCATTTAAAATTGAATATGGTGGCAAGTTTTAACCATCTGATGTTATGCATGGCCTCATGTTGAAATGCTATACTTTGTCATCTGTGCTCTTGAGGATGATCAATTTAGCACACTTGGCATTGACAGGCATGTCAGAAGACACTGGAATTTTCTCAGCATTTCTTATTTGACTAAATTCAGTTTCCTTTTCTCCTCAGTTGAATCCCTTGTCACTGGAATTTAAGCAGCTTCCAAAACATTGGAAGTTTTTGACAAATTAATATTCTATACTTTAATAACAGTTCTGCATCATGCATGAATTTGGTTACACTGGCCTCTTATTGTTTTGAAATTTCTTTCATTTATTGTGAGTACTTTGTCAATTTTTCCTGCCTTCGGTGGCATCACTTGGCATGTAGTAAATGATCCTTTAGTATGTATTTTTGTAACAAAATATAGCACAGCTTTGTCTCCTTGTGAGTTTCTTCCTTGGTTGTAGCTTTGCAAGAACATATAGACATGTGGCCAGTTTTCTAACAATAAACATTTTCATCACTAGTAACAAATTTATATTTCACTTCTTGTTTCCATGTTTTTCTGCAAAATGATACTTTTCATTTCAATGCTAAATCATAGTATAATCTTGTTGAAGACATTAAATAGCCTCTAACTCAACTAAGGCCATGGTCTTAATAGAATGAGCATTAGATGGCTAAGAGAATTGCTTCCAGACATAAACCTGCAGGAGCATAAGTAGTATTGCCAGAAGTGCTGCAAATGCGTGCAAGTTACTTACCTCTCTGAGCCTCAGGGTCCTCATTTGTAAAATAAGGACAATAACATGTAACTCATTGGGCACTTGTGAGACTAAGAAACATAAGTGTGATGGATACTAGACTTCCAGTGACAGTTAATTCTTTCCCTAATTTTAAAGTAGGTATCACTGTAATGCACAATAGTGGATGCAAAGAATCACAGCTTCTTGGAACTTTGTTGCTGGAAGAGACATTTAGTAGACATTATCTATTTTATCTTCCTCATTTTTTTTTATTTGAATTTTATTTTATTTATTTATTTTTTATACTGCAGGTTCTTATTAGTTATCTATTTTATACATATTAGTGTATATATGTCAATCCCAGTCTCCCAGTTCATCCCACCCTCCCCCACCCCTGGCTTTCCCCACTTGGGGTCCAAACGCTTGTTCTCTATATCTGTGTTTCTATTTCTGCTTTGCAAACAGGTTCATCTGTACCATTTTTCTAGATTCCACATATATCTTCCTCATTTAATAACTGAGTGTATTAGTCTCCTAGGGCTGCCATAACAAAGTGCTACAAACTTGGTGGCTTACAACAGAAATGTATTCTCTCATAATTCTGGAGGCCAGAAGACCGAAATCAAGGTGTTGGCAGGGCCATGCTCCCTCCGAAGGCTCTAGGGAGAATCTTTCATTGGCTTTTCCAGGTTCTGATGGCTTCTGGTGTTCTTGGGCTTGTACTTATCACTCCAATATCTGCCTCTGTCTTCACATGGTCTTCTCCTTTGTGTCACTGTATGTCCTCTCCTCTTCTTATGAGGACACCAGTCATTGGATTTACTACCCGTGGGGAAAATCCAACATGTATATCCAGCATGATTTCATCTCAAGATCCTTAACTAACTGCATCTGCAAAGACCTTATTTCCAAATAAGGTCCCAGTCTAAGGTTTCAGATAGTCAAGAATTTTGAGGGGACACTATTCAACCCACTACACTGGGGAAACAAGTTTTACTGAAATAACATTTAATATCGAACAAATTTGTAACTTAGAATATTTCTATTTGAGCGTTAAAGATCTTATATTTTCTATCTCTATATTCTCAGCAGTAGCCTGTAAAAACATGCATTTTTGGTTTTACAAGATGTGAGTGGCAACTGAAGACAGTAAGCTGAATAGCAAGCAAAGGACAAGCAGATGTAATATTTTAAAAGAGTGCACAACATACAGTTCACACAAATCCTTTAACTGCCCCACCCCTGGGAATTTCTCACTGGCCATGTTTTCCCACAAGTTTCAGCCTCTACCCATATTGCTCAGTTCCACGGGTTCTTTGTTTGCCTCTCCTTATTCCTTCATTTTTTCCTGAATTCTCTTCTTCTTGGACTCCTTTTAAATTCAAACCCTGTATTAGTTTCCTGTCATTGTTGTAACACATTACCACAAACTTAAGTGACTTTAAACAGCACAAAGGTATTAGCTTACAATTCTCTAGGGGAGAACTCCTTTCCTTGCCTTTTCCAACTTTTAGAGGTTGCCCACATTCCTTGGCTCATGTCTCTATTCCTCCACCTTCAAAGCCAGCAATGACAGGTTGAGTCTTTCTCAAACTGCATCACACTGACTTCTGCTGCTTTTCTTTTTCTCTTTTATTTATTATTTTTATACAGCACGTTCTTATTAGCTATTTATTCTATACATATCGGTGCATATATGTCAATCCCAATCTCCCAATTCATCCCACCACCACCACCCCACGCCCGCTTTCCCCCCTTGGTGTCCATACATTTGTTCTCTACATCCATGTCTCCACTCCTGCCCTGCAAACTGGTTCATCTGTACCATTTTTCTAGATTCCATGTATATGCGTTAACATATGATATTTGTTTTTCTGTTTCTGACTTACTTCACTCTGTATGGCAGTCTCTAGGTCCATCCATGTCTCTACAAATGACCCAGTTTTGTTCTTTTTTATGGCTGAGTAATATTCCATTGTATATATGCAGCACATCTTCTTTATCCATTTGTCTGTCGATGGGCATTTAGGTTGCTTCCATGACCTGGAGATTGTAAATGGTGCTGCAGAAATATTGGGGTGCATGTGTCTTTTTGAATTATGGTTTTCTCTGAGTAAATGCCCAGTAGTGGGATGACTTCTGCTGCTTTTCTTTTTCTCTTTTATTTATTATTTTTATACAGCATGTTCTTATTAGCTATTTATTCTATACATATCGGTGCATATATGTCAATCCCAATCTCCCAATTCATCCCACCACCACCACCCCACGCCCGCTTTCCCCCCTTGGTGTCCATACATTTGTTCTCTACATCCATGTCTCCACTCCTGCCCTGCAAACTGGTTCATCTGTACCATTTTTCTAGATTCCATGTATATGCGTTAACATATGATATTTGTTTTTCTGTTTCTGACTTACTTCACTCTGTATGGCAGTCTCTAGGTCCATCCATGTCTCTACAAATGACCCAGTTTTGTTCTTTTTTATGGCTGAGTAATATTCCATTGTATATATGCAGCACATCTTCTTTA
>NC_041215.1:82958625-82962714 GCF_002837175.3 Physeter macrocephalus
GTGTCTCCATACAAATTTTAAGATTTTTTGTTCTAGTTCTGTAAAAAAAAATGCCATTGGTAATTTGATAGGGATTGTATTGAATCTGTAGATTGCTTTGGGTAGTACAGTCATTTTCACAATATTGATTCTTCCAATCCAAGAACATGGTATATCTCTCCATCTGTCTGTGTCATCTTTGATTTCTTTCATCAGTGTCTTAACAGGTCTTTTGTCTCCTTAGGTAGGTTTATTGCTAGGTATTTTATTCTTTTTGTTGCAGTGGTGAATGGGATTGTTTCCTTGGATATCTATTTCTGATCTTTCATTGTTAGTATATAGGAATGCAAGAGATTTCTGTGCATTAATTTTGTATCCTGCAACTTCACCAAATTCACTGATCAGCTCTAGTAGTTTTCTGGTGGCATCTTTAGGATTATCTATGTATAGTATCATGTCATCTGCAAACAGTGACAGTTTTACCTCTTCACTTCCAGTTTGTACTCCTTTTATTTCTTTTTCTCCCTGATTGCCATGTCTAGTGACCTCTGCTTCTGTCACACATCTCCATTTATAAGGACCCTTCTGATTACATTGGACCCATCGAGATAATCCAGGATGATCTCCCCATCTCAAGATTCTTAATCAGATCTCCCAAGTCCCTTTTGCCATGGTTCCACAGATTAGGACCTGGATATCTTTGAGGGGGCATTATTCTGCCTACCATATACCCTCATCTTATCAAACAGAACATTTTAGCTCTCCACCCTCCAGGCTGACCTGCATGCTGAAAAACTCATTAAACAGATTCTTACCCTTTATTTACCTGCTCTGAGATTTCTAGCTTTATTTTTCTCCTCCCCTTCTAGTCATACCAAATGAAAAATATAGTAAGAAGCTGGTTTTTTAAAAAAGATTGTTTCCCTCTGAAATAAGTTTTCTCCCCACAACTCCCTTACTCCCAAAATGCTGAAATGGTTACAGTGCTTGGTTTTTAAACAATATATATTTCCATTATATTCCATTAAATGATTATGTGAAAATTCCCTTTAGTCAGTTGTTACCTTCTAGAAATTACAGACGTTTGGCTTTTTTTTTCCTTTCTTCTTTTTTTTTTTTTTTAGCCTTAAGTAGCAGTGCTGAGAAAGTGCAATTTCCAAAGCACCCATATTTATACCTAGAAGATACATCAATAGAATGTGGCCAAATATATTTTAAACTAAATAAAAATTTCTAACTCTTAAGATGTCCATAAATGTTCTTTTTCATTTCTAAGTACACATGATCATTCAGACTCTCTATTCCCATTGAGAACAGAAAGAGGTTTATTAAAGCTTGAATAAGAGATTCAAGAAAGTTTATTCTGGCCGCTTCACTAAATATTATTAAATTAGGCTTCACAGGAAAGGTCCTAGAGTGAGATCTGAGAAGAGGGAGAGTCTAATGGATCAGACAAGATCTTAATTTTTTTTTTAAGTCAATATTGACAACGCAAGAGGATTGTAAATAATAAATGCATCAACAGTATTATATTCTGCAAAAGAGAGGCACATGTCTATTTCTAAACTGTTCTGATTCTGGAAAAAAACTGGAATATCATGTTCCATTCTAAGCTGGGGCACGTCCAGGGGAGAATAAAAAGGGTGGTGAAGAGTCTGGGGACCATGAAATATGAAAATAGTCTAAAAATAGCAGTTGCTGACTTGGAAAAGTTAAGGATAGTGGATCCGTGCAGTCTACCAGAACTGAACCACTGCCATGTGGGTAAGGCAGTAGATTTAATCCTTGGTGGCTTTAGCTTGTCATCCTCTGGTCCTTCTTCCACACTACTGCCCAGAGGATTTTTCAAGACAAATCTTAATATTTCACTATCTGTTGCTACTCCCCCATGAGTAAGCAGGCATGTAGCCAGTCTCCAGGCCAATTAAGAGGGTCTGAACATCTGAGGACCAGATAGGACCCAAACCCCCATGAGATGGCATTCAGGGGAGCTGGATGCCCTCAGAAGGAGTTAAGGGCCATCACCATCAATTATGATGACCCTTGTGACAACAGATCACAGCCCTAATTAAAGATTCTGAAACATGCCATGTTTTCTCTCCCACCTCTATGCTTCTGTTTATGATGTTTCCTCACCCTGGAAGGTAGTCATGTCACTAACTTCCCATCATTCTACAGGACCTAACTTTTACCATGTCTGAAAGCTTTCTCTGAGGATCATCTTCCAGTTTTCCCCAGATGAGTTGGGTGCCCCTTCCTCTATATTAAAATACCACCTTGCACAAAACCTTTTACAGAAAGTATTGAATTGCTTTGCCATCACTGATGTACTTGACAGCAGGACATATGAGCCTAATCTGGGACACATCTGTATATGAGGGGGCATTTATTTGTATAAGCTGATGGGCATGGAGGGGAAGGGACTGGGAGGAGGAGGTCTTGAGCATCTGAGTCTGGTGGCTAAGATGGAAGAAAGGTGGGGAAATCAAAAGAACAACTTAGTGGCTAGCTCTCCATCTGGGGACTGGTTCCTAAGCCTGGCCCCATGGACTAAGTCTGAGTCCTATGGAGAAAGAAAGGCTTTAGGAACTAAAAGACTTGTAAAAAAAATGAGGTACATGCAGGACTGATTAGGGGTCAGGCAACAAAGTATAGCACATGGTAGGGAAAGTGAACCTTCTTACCTTCTGCACTGACTACCGAGCCCTGCTTGGATTTGGAAAGGCCACCAGTGCATCTGAGACAGTGCCCGGGGAGCTGTGGCACAGCGGTGGTGAGGAGTCCAGTTATGCCCATGGGTATTCTGCAGTGGGCCAGGAAGCCCATGTCCAGCAGATGCTGCTCTGCCATGTTTAGAGGAAGAGGACTTAGGAACACTTGGAAGAAATGATGAGTGAGCAATAAAAAAATTTTGTTTAATCTTGGGGATTCCCAGAGCTACTTCAAGAGAGACTTTTGCAAAGGGCTTGGGTTCTTACACTTAAAGGGAGAAATGACCAAGCAGCCAAGTATAGATTATCAATGTTACCATGACTCTATTTATAGCCATGGTCTGGAAGCTTGGTGAAATCCAGGTATGGTTATATTATATTCTTAACCCACTCCTACCGCTGTTCATTGGCCTTGAGATCCTTGAGGGCAGAGACAGCTGATTAAAAAAAAAAAATCTCTGTAGCCCCATTACCTATCAGAGAGTAGGTACTCATCATATGGCTGTGGAATGAAGTAATAAAATTAATGAAAGGATAACTATCTCCAAAGGACAAATTTAGGACAAATTTAGGACAAAGAAGTGGAAGTTACAGAAATGTGATTCAACCTAAAATGCCTTTCTAACAATTAGAACTCCCTATCAGTAGAAATAGCCCACCGTGACATAGTGAGAATCTTATCACTAGAAGAGTCATCAAGGATGTCCCAGAGGAGGTAAACACCGCATAAAGAAAGACAGATCAAATAATTTCCAACTCTCAGATTGCTTGGTATTAATTACATGGAGACCAAGAGGAGACTGGCCATGACAAAAGAGTTAGCCGCATAAGACAGGAGGCAGAAATGATGAGTCAGCAACAAAACTGGTTTTTTAAAAAGTCTTCAAGGACTGTCTATAAAAATCAGCAAGCTTTAAATCAAAGTTCATCAGAATTAAATAATGCCCTGAAACATTGTTGCATGAAACCCTAGGCACTATCTTCAAGAGCTATCCTATTAAAACTCTGAATGATGTCCAGAGGACTAAGGTATCCAATGGACATTATCTATAGAGAAGATGTTAAGTGATGAAGGTTAAAGGAAAGATTTACAACGTGTTGAGAGCAGGCTGTGATTTGTAGACTCAAGACTATTTCAATGTCTCTTCCACAGCCACTGGCGAAGTAAATGCTAGAGCCACTTGTCTTTATTCCTTTAACTTCCAATAAATGACCAAAGGATCCCACATCTACATGAGGAAAATTACTAGACAATGCAGGAAAGGTCTTCTGAAATAAATGGACATTCTACATAAAGGCAACAAATAGAATGATGGAGAGTACTATCTCATAATGTCAAAGTTCAAAGGCACTTTTCAAATGTCTCTTTAAAGAAAATCTGACCTTTCTTTCTTTCTCT
>NC_041215.1:82962774-83007555 GCF_002837175.3 Physeter macrocephalus
TTCTTTCTTTCTTTCTTTCTTTCTTTCTTTCTTTCTTTCTTTCTTTTTTATTATCAGAAGTTTGCCAAGAGCAGTATGGGCCTTGGGTCATTTCATTTTGACACGGAAGTTCTCTCAGCATTAAAAATAATGAAATATTTAACTCTGCAGTGACCATGAGGACACATTCAGTAGTTAAAAAAAAAAAAAGAACAATATTAAAACATTAGGATTTCAAAGGAAGGCTTTTCCCCCTCATATATGAGAGAGAGAACCTATATGAGGCCATAACTAGCTAAAGGACTAAGTACAGATATATGTTTTAAAATGTATTTCATGTTATTTTACATGAAATTTTTAGGAAAATGGCTGAATTCACCACTAGTAACTCTATGTCTAAATCTTTTTTGGGTATAGATTAGCTGACATTAAACATAGATGTGAACATACATTTTCACGAAAACAAAAACCTCTTACAAAAGACCTCTTGCTTCCCATTTTAAGGTATAGCTTACAAACAGTAAAATTTATGCTTTTTAAGCACATAGTTCTGCAAGTTTTGACAAATGCAGTTGTATAACTGCCACCACAAGCAAGACGGAGAACGGTTTCTTCACCACTCAAAATTCCCCTGTACCCACTCATAGTAAACCCTTCTCTCTATCTCCATACCCTGGCAACTACTGATCGGCTTTCTGTTTCTATAATTTTGCCTTTTCAAGAATGCTCTATAACTGGAATTAGAAATGGACTCTTTTAAATTTCATACACTTGATAAAAAGTGAAGCAACTAAAGTGCCCATTTTAATGTACTGATTTCTATTTTCTGAACTTAAAGGCAATAATAAGTACGTAAAATCAAATTACCCTCAACTATTACATCTTGAAACAGGTATTACCCAAGGGGCCTTTTGAATATACAGATCTTTAGGACTTCACTTTCAACATATTGAATCAAAAGCACTCATGTGGGTCCTGAGAATTTAGTTTTTATTCAGTTCTCCAAGCTTGATTCTGATTGATCCAGCCAGATTGGGAAACAATCCAGCAGACATTCACTATATGAGATTAATTACCAGACTGTAAATTATGTGTGGCAATGGGATCAAAATTCAGAGATTGGGAGGGTTTTATGCAGGTGATCTTGTCCTGAGATGTGGCTACCATTTACTGGCTGCAGGGCCTTGAACAAGTCACTTAAACTCACTGAACCTTGGCTTTCTCCTCTGTCACGCATGGGTAATGATGCCTACTTCATCAGGTTATCTGGGGGGATTCAATGCATATAAAGCATTTAGAATAGTACCTGGCACACTCAGCACAGAATAGATGGAAGCTGCTTATCTAGCTGGTATTACCATCACTGGTATTGTCATCATTATAATCATCATGCTTTACTTGTCCTTCTCCATATTTCTGCATTTTGGTCAATTTCACTATTTTTTTTAGCCCTTCTTCTAGAGGTGACCAAAGTAGAGAATCTATATTTGTAGTAGCCAAACTATTATTCAGGGTAGTGCAAAGCTAACAGAAATTCACTGATTGTCCCCAACCCTTACTTTCACCCTGCTACAGCCTCAAAGATACCGATGGGGACAAAAAGTAAACTACTAGAAACTCTTAGTCTTTTCCCCAAGGGGTATTGGTCAAACGGAAGCAAACAAAAGGGAAGAAGACAAATGAGGGACCAGAATAAAAAAAAAAAAAAAAAAAGGTTATCTATGCAGTTATGGAATATCTAAAAATCGACTTTATTCATTAGCAGTTTTAGATGCATATACATGTATTTTTATGTATAGTTTTAATTTAAGCCCTGAAATACAGACGAGTGATGATATGTGGCTGCACTTGCTGATCTAAAGAAAGAAAAACTCTTATCCTCAGAAATTATGCAATGCTGCCAACACCACGAATCGAAGATGAGGATTAGAGATAAAACTGAAACTCATAAGCCCTACCTGTTCTCAGCATCGGCACTGCACTTTGGGGACAGCAATTCAAAGGATTTGGTAAACTTCACCACCTGCCGCACAGAAAGACAACAAATCCAAGTCAGTTAAAGCCTTCTCACAGTTTAAAATATTCCAGTAAACATTTTTCATCTTTATAATGACTATTACAATAATTGGAGATTAAAGAGAGATTTTAAGTGGAGAAATCCCGAGGGATACAAGAAAATTTTATCCTACATTTTGTACTTTATTTCTTACATGGCACGTATTGCCCAAGTTTTAATACATTTCTAAATATGTATATATTTTTACAATAAGGTGTAAAAATCCTGTGGTGGTCAGGCAAAGGGACATCTCATTTGAAAATAAATTTTTTACTGCCCTTTTAACAACCCAGTCACCATCCATGGAGAACCTGGTAGAGACAAAACATCTTTCAAAAGGTTGCCCTCCATCAACCCCAGGTTCCTGAAATTACCTTCCCTGGCTTATCACTGTCCTCAAGTGAATGTTTTCTGTCATCTGCAAAGGGTAACGAAGAGGAAGACACTTAAGATCATCCCTAGTGTGGACACTTCCTCCCTTACGTGTCCAGTGAAACTGGCACAATCAGTTCAAGATCCTGATCAAGATCTATTACACTGAAAGGTAATTTATAGGCACAGAAAATGCAAAGGCAGTTTTTCTTATCATTAGCTACTGTTGAGTTCCTACTATAAACCAGGCCCTACATCAGAAGTTTCTTTGACTATTTAATTTCCCTATTACAACTCTCTGAAGTGGGGATTTTTATCTTCAGTATATAGATGAGGAAACCAACCCATAACTTTTAAGAAACTTACACTGTTTCACACAACTAAATGGGGCCTCTGGGATAAAAGCAAGTCTGTATGACTCTAGAGTGTCCGTTTTTTCAACAACGCTAAAAATATTGAGTGGGAAAGGCACCGTTTCTGGTCCTCTTTTGACAAGATATACCACATGATAGAAAAAGGAGGCCCTATACTGAAAGGAGTCATCTGAATGTCACTGGATGCTTCCAAGGTTGACATTTAGATTTGCCTTAGCCAGATGCAGTCATGCTTCAAAGGCCATTTAAATTAACCACTTATAAGGAACCGATGGGCACTTGAGAAAATGACTTGGGAAGTGGGAAAAGATTAAATATTAAAACAGTTTTATCAGTGAGGTAATGAACCCATACTAAAAAAATGCAACATTAAGAAAAAGATAAAAGCCCATCACAAAGAAAACTGTGTGTGACTAGCAGGGCAGTGACAATAGCTCAACTAAAAGGAAATACCCTTGACAACTATAGGACATATTTCATTTCATATTCTAATGTGAAATAAGCCTCTACAAAATTACTCATTGTGGCAAATTTTATTTTCCAGAGAGGGCCACAGCAATATCTCCTATCCCACATTCTTCTCTACAACATAACCCTGCCACCTTCCTACCAAGTTGTAGTGTCTATGTTTCCTCCCTTTGAATCTAGGTGGGCTCCAGATCACTACAACAAATAGAATATATAGAAGAGAGGCTATGCGCCTTCTGAAGTTGTCATAAAAGGCAATGCAGCTTCTGCCTCATCTAACTGGAATACTTGTGCCTGGAGCCCTGAGCCACCATGTCATAAGTCCAACTACCCTGAGGACACTATGCTGAAAGGTAGCCAACCATACAGAGGAGTCACATGTAGATGCTCTGGTCAGCAGCTCCATCCAGTCTTTAAGCCCTCTCAGCCCAGGTGCCAGACATAAAAGCAAACAGACCTTCAGATGATTCTAGCTCCCAGCCATTAAGTCACCCCTGATCTCCAACAGTGGTTCCAGATATCCCGGAAAGAGGTAAACCATCCTGGCTATTCCTCTCCAAATGCCTGATCCACAGGATCAGGTTAAACCAACATGTTTGGTTTAAGCCTCTCAATGTTGGGCTTATTTGTTACACAGCAAAATTAACTAGAACACTTACCTTAATTGAGGGCTTAAACAGAAACCAATCGCTTAGAACACAGAAATCTTGATCTAGCTGCAATCTTCTTGGGGTCTCAAAAGGCCAACAAGCCACAAACAGACTATCTGCTATCACCAAATAATAAATTCCTCAAACCATACCCTAAATAATTCTTAAAGTTAAAACAATAATAGGATAATAAGTAGAAGCATTTCATTTATGCTTGCAGAATGGGAAATTGTTACAGATTTTAAAAGAGAAAGTCGTATCTCTACTTTGATTTCTCATCATCTGTGATTTCTTTCCATTATTTTGTCAGATGACAGTAAATTCTTCTACTTTTTAATCATGTTTTAGGCTGTTACTATGAACTGAATGTTTGTGTCCCCCCAAAATTCGTATGTTGAAACCCTAATCCTCAATGTGATGGTATTTGGAGATGGGGCCTTTGAGAGGTTATTAGGTTGTGAGGGTGCAGCCTCATAAGGGGATTAGTACTTTTAAAAGAGACAGAGAGAGCTTGCTTCTTCTTCTCTTCTCTGCTATGTGAGGATGCAACGAGAACACGGCCATCTACAAACCAAGAAGGGTGGCCACACCAAGTGGTCACACCACTTGGTCTTGGCCACACCAAGACACTGGATCTGCCAGTGTCTTGATCTTGGATTTCCCTTTCCCAGCCTCCAGAACTGGGAGAAACACATGTTTGTTATTTAAGCCACCCAGTCTATGATAATTTGCAATAGCAGCTCAAACTGACTAAGACAACCATATCCTACCATTTTACTGCAAATCTGTATGAGGCATTTTGCATACATTATGACCAATCCTTTATGTATGTATCGATGCTTACAACATCCTGGCAAGGTAGGTATTATTATCCCCATTTTCCTGAAAGAAAATGAAAGCTTAGAGGGGTTAAGTGGTTTCCTGGAAACCATATAACCAATATGTTACAGAACTGGGATTTGAACCATGTCAGTCTAATTCCACAGCTTCTAATTTCCCCACTACTCACTGCTTTCATAAACATGAGCAAGTAGCACTGAAAGAGAAAATTATTTGGGCATGACTCCTTCAGAGCCAGAATACTTAGATAAATTCTGCCTTTATTTATTAATTCTATGAATATTTATTGAGTACCTACTATATACCTGAATCTGAATAAACATAGACTAAAAGTAACTTGAAGTAAAACATTTGGCTTTATATAAAATAAATCAAGTTACCAATCAACTAATAATTGTTTTTGCATTTGGAAATCAAGAAGGATATATCTTTTAATTTCCAGACTTGATAGATGAGATTAAACTCTCCAATATTACTAAGAATACTTTATTTGGCTTAATTTTCACTGCTGATTAGAATATTTTACAACTCCGAAGGACAGATGTTAATTTCTGAAAAACTGATATCCATTGGGTGGTAAAAGGGGGAGTAAGCCCCCTTGGTGGGGTTTTTGAGGATCACTCTAACACAGCCACAGAGATTACACTCAGAAATGCATGTGAAATTAAAGGGTTTATTATATTCACAGGTCCTAGAGAGGGGGTCACAGTATGCCCAAAGGACCACAGAAAGTCACCCAAAGCTCAAAGTCTGGTCACTGCAGGCAGGCAGACAGCAGAGCAAGGACCCACGGGTAAGTGCCTTTATAGAGGGTCATAGGTAGGGTAACTTGTGGCACTCAGGAAGCATTCCCCTTGGGTAATTTGATTGTGACTGGGTCTACATGGAAAGGAGACAAGGGGTAAATGAGGAAGTCATCATGAGGCTTGTGGCTTGAGTACACATGTTCACGATGGGTACCCAGAAGTGGGCAATAACTAAGTAGAAGTTCAAAACAAGCAGGGCAAGTGCTGTCACTCAGGAAGCCACTGGGGCAACAAAGAACAGCTTGACATTACAAAAATGATTTTTGTCCTATAGCAATGCAAATGAATTTTATCCAAGCAGAAATGCGAATGGCTTCTGTACAGTAGAAAAAATAAGCCCATAATTACAATTTTATTGTCCTGGATGATGGTAAGCATTTTTAAACTCTAACCTAGCAATCTTGTGTCTGCATTCATCCGGTGTCTGTTTCAGAACGGACTACGACCTTGCTGGCTTCTCTCATTAATGTGTTAACTACATCTTTGATACTTGCTTGTTTTCGATTTGTGCAAGGGTTAGGTTTTTAACTTTTTGAAAACTGTTATTTGACACAACAAATATGTACTGAGTGTCTGTATGTGTCAAGTAGTGCAATAGGCACTGGGGCTACACGGTAAAAGTAAAAGAAAAAAAAAAATCCCTGCATGCATGGAGCTTACTTTATGGTAGGGAGCTTAATTTGTCCTGGCTCATCAAAATTAGTGCTCCCTGGAATAAAAAGTAAACCTCTGCTCTCCATACCTTAAGAAATAAACCTGAAAAATGTCTAGAGATTTAAAAAGAATAAAGATCTTTTAAGAATTAAAAAAAAAACCATCTGAGGGATAGAAGAAATGGAACAGAAAATCCTGAAATCTTAAAGCTATATAACTTACAGCTCTAGAATCACAAAGAGAATGGATAAGATAAACAAGTACCTCAGTGAAATGTCAGAATGTTTGAACTCTTGAAATGTAAGAGAGGACTTGTTAAAACTACCAAAAGGAAGAAATTCTTTTTTTCTAAAATGTTTGAACTTTTTATTTTAACATAAATCACATGCTGAAAAGAAAAACAGGGTCAAATATTTTGTTTTATTTTATTTTTTGGTTTTAGTTTCTAAATTCCTTTTTAATGAGTAAAGGTAAAGTCAAGGATTATGCATCTTTCAACTTTAGCACTCCATATCATGGAAAGTACTAGTTGTGTTCCCCAGTAAACCAGCCCATGGTGTCCTGATCAAAGTCAGATACTAGATTCATCAACCACAGTGTTGACCTTGTGTGTAGGAAGAAGTAAGCTTACCCAAAGAAAGGTCTGGCCTTTGCCCTCGTCTCCTGGGAGGTAACCTCTAAGCCCTTGGAATGTCCAGCCTGGGTAAAAATGTCTTTGTTTACCTGGGTGCCTTGGGCCAGCCAGATAGTAACAATGTAACTTACGAGTGGTGGCTTTGAGCCACACCAACAATGTGATTTAGGGTGGAGCCTTTGGGTCACATGGTATCAGTTGACCTATGGAGGGCAGGGAGACTGAGGGCAGCTATGAGGGTGGCCAAATAGGTTTTAGTGATCAAGTCCCAACAAAGACCCTGGATGCCAAGGCTCGGGTGACCTTCCCTGGCTGGCAATACTTCATGCATATTGAATACTTCATGCACACACAGTGATGTGTGCATCACTGCTGGGTGAAGTTAATGCTTTCCATGACTCCATAGAGAGAGGACAACTGGAAGCACCACTTTCGGAACCTTCCTGGACTGATCTCTCCCGTGGCTTACTTTAATTTGTATCTCTTCCCATAATAAACCATGACCGTGTATATAACCGCTTTCAGTGAATTCTGTGAACCCTTCTAGCAAAATATTGAGTTTGAGAGTGGTCTTGGGAACTCTTGAACTTGTACTTGGTATCAGAAGTGAGGATAGTATTATAGACTATGTTCCCTAATTTCATACCTTGTATAATTCTTAGGTTCCCATGTCTTTAGAAGAAAAATGAGGACAATACTAATGTTGCTTTGTCTTTGGCTACATACTGATCATCCAATGTGTATTAAGTACTGGATAGCATAGAGAGACAGAAAAGAAATAGTAAATAAGGTCTCCAACCTTTAAAGAATTAATATTTTAGAGAAGAAAAATCTTTTAACTTAAGGGTCAGAAAAACTTTCTTAATCTGTTGATGTGTTCCTTTTACTAAACCAAAGGAATTATAAAGCCTATTCATTTTTTTCTTTTACTTTGGCTGTTGAGAAGCTCAGAGAAAAGCCTTAGGTTCAAAGTTGTATCATTTTTTGCAGCACAATTTGGTTTTGAGTTTGTTGATTTGATTTCGTTTTACTTACAACATCTACTTTCTCTTTCTTCCTTTTAATTTGAAAGTTTGCCTTTCATTCTGCTATGTGTCTGGAATACAATAAGCACTCAGAAAATATTTGTTCACTATGAATTTTTGTATTTTTGCTGAAGGGTGCCTTAAATGCTTTTGGCTATTAATTAAGTAAAAGTGTAAACAAAAAGGGGATGAAGTACTTACATACTTGAAAAATGTATGAAGTATATAAAAATACTTTTACACATGAAATCACATAAATTTGCTTATGTACAACTAATTACAGTTGAACAAAGCTATTATGGGCCATTAATTTGTGTAAAAGAGTATTTTTCAGAGGCATGGGAAAGGAATCTGGAATGGTGGGTAAGAGAAATACAACATTTAAGGGTCTACAGCTAATAGCAAACAATGTAAGAATAAAAGAGAAGCAAGCTTGAGTCCCATCAAGACAGTGACAAAAATATAAGCAGAGCAATGAAACTGTGAAGACAAACACACTGCTGACTGTAAGCCAGATAAGATCAATGAAGTGGCAAAACACTAACCTTGGCTCCATAAGGTGCATAAAGTTAGCCTGGTTCCAAGCCATCAGACTATGAAGGGCTTCAAAAACATTCTAGAATAAATCTAAGATTGTCACAGAAATCCTAGTCTAAATCATATATTCAAGAACACAAGGTTGCTGGTGGAATCCCCCTACAGGTTCTCTGAATTTAGGGCAATCTGAGATTAGGCTCACAAGCAAATTAACCCTCAAAGTCACCAGAATATTGAGCCCTTAAGGTGACATGCACATGGGCCTTGGTCCTTGAGGACAGCAAGGAACAGCAAAGAAGTATTATAGTTCTGGAGAGGTAAACTATCTGCTTGCCTCCCATTCCTCCAGAGTGGGGCTGGGCAAAAAAACTCTGTAGGCCAAATTTGTCCCACCATCTGTTTTTATAAATAAAGTTTTATTTTAACAGAGCCCACTCATTCATTTAAATATTACCTATGGCTGCTTTTCGTTATGATAGTAGAGTTGAGCAGTTGTAATAGAGACCCTATGGGCCACAAAACCTAAAATATTTACTAGCTGGCCCTTTGCAGAAAAAAATTTGCTAACTTCTGGTCCAGAGAGATCTCTGAACCAAGTCAACTAGCTATTTTCTGCTAAATCGTTAATGGCTAATGATAGATTAAAGTATTCGTGTTCCCCTGTAATTTATCTATAGTTCAGAAAGGAGATTCCTGGAGTCAAAATCTTCTCATCTAAAACAACACTGTAATGACAGAAATTTTAGGCACCAGGGCGAGTGATGGGGGGTATATCTGAGGACATGCATATGTCCCACTTGTCATGGGACCATCCCAGTCTAATAAAGCCTGTTGTCATGCAATAATTATTAAAAGTACCTCCTTGCACTCTCAAAAATATCTTTGTTTGAAAAGCAAAATTCTAGGCAGCCATGCCTCAAACAATTTATATTTTTAAAAGGAATTTATTAAAAATATAATGCATCCAGTGGAAAATTATTTATAGTTAGACACCTGGGTTAAAAAATGAAACAGCTAAAATTTTTTGATGCAATTTAATGGGATATATAGTGTCACTGAGGAGATTATGACCAATAAAAATATAGATGAAAGCATAAATAAATGAGAATAAAGTTCATGTTTTATTCTTGACTTGGACAAATTGAATGGTTCTTAGTTCCATTAATTTTTTAAAATTTATTCTCTAATTCCAATTCTGATTTTTATTAGAGATGCACTAAATGAACATAGATTAAATAAATAAATACACACACATACACTAAGTAAAAAGAGAATCTTATATGAGAAATATCAGAAGTGGTTTATAGGTCAATGAAACTGAACAAATGATTCCAAGCTCCTCTGGCTGTTGATCAGCCCTGGGCATTACACCCTGGGGAAGGTGGTACACACGCCACAGGGAAGTAAACAAAATATCCCCAAGCATCTCTGACTGTTCTTTGGAAAAGCTCCATGGGCAGAAGTCTTTTTGATTTGGATATTTAACAAGCACTAGCTGGTCTGGTTGCTCTCTGTTTTTTAAATTTAAAAACAACTTAAAAACTATGCTCAAATAGATATTCCTGCTACCAAGAAGAAAATAGGAATGATCTAATAAGTAATCACCATTTTTTGGGTTTGAGTTTTCTTAATTCCTATTTTTCCATAAGAGGACTAATATATAGGGCAAAAGAATGAATTAAATAGCCATTCACTGCCATCCTTCTTGATTAATTCCTCTCTTACCCCGATGAGTAATTTACTCTAGTCATTTATTCACTCAATCAACATTTTCCAAATACTTAGGTTACCAGGCACTGTGACAGGGTCTGAAAATAACAAGAGGCATAAATCACATCCTCTCCTTGTACTCACAACACAGTATGGCGGGAGAAACTGTTCACAAAGGTATAATCTCACCACAGCATATGGTCAAAATTCTACAAGCACACAGAGGAGAGGGCTGAAGAAGTTTTCATGTGAACTCTGTCCTAAAGGGGGAGCAGGCATGCTCTAGGCTGAAAAGTGGAGAAAGTTTTCCAGGTTGAGGGACTAAATCAGTCAAGGTTTTGCCAGAAAACAGAGAGAACCCTCCAAAATGGTTTACCTGAAAGTAATTCAACAAAGGGACTAGGTACAGAAGCATGGGCAAGATTAAAAGAAACCAATAAGGAATGGTGAGGTACCCAGGGAGTAGACGTTTGGAAAGTCATTAACACCCCTAGGTCTGAGGGGACACAGGAGAGAGTGAGGGAGAGAAGGAGACACGGAGGAAGGGAGGGGATAATGTTATTGGTGCCCCGGAGGAGCTGGGGCCGTGGAGAGGGGCCTTGGAAGAACTCAGCCACCTCTACAACTGACAGAGAAAGAACAAGGGGAATAACTACTCCCAGTAGCTCTCTCCTTCAGCTCTTAAATCTTCTGCTGCTTCCTCCCGTTTGTCAAACGCAACTGAAAGCCAGAGGACAAGAAAGCCCAAGTGGCGCAGTACATAGAAATCAGCCTTCAAAGGCACTTAGCTGAAGAAAGAAAAACCAACATGAGACGGGATAATTGGGATTTGTAAAGAATAGTCAGTACAGAGGTGACAATGTTGAACTTTACCTGAGCCCTGCTCCCCCCAAAATGGTATAATGATGAAGATATACCCCTACTGCTTTGTCTTCCAGATTTGGCTAACCTCAAAGAACCACCCTGACCTAGAACATTCCAAAATAAAACCTTTGTCCTCATGACTCCTCTGGGATGCACAAATGATGCAGTTAATTCCTTTGTCTACATGCTTCTGTAGGACCCCAGGCACCCTTTCTTTTCTTTGAGATGTTCCTCATAAATGAATGTTCTTCCTATTGCAATAGCCCAGATGAAATAATCTCCTTAATTGTCTGGTGCCTTTTGTCTTTCACAGGAATTATATATGCAAAGATACAGAGGCAACAGATGCATAGGCTGACCATGGGGAGGAGAGGTAGAAGAGGAAGAATGGGATAGAGTGAGCCTGAGGACCAGAGAGGAAAGCTAAAAGTTAAGTTGGGAGCAGAGGTGATGGACCTTGAATGTTGAACTTCACTGTGCTGACCATGGGGAGGAGAGGTAGAAGAGGAAGAATGGGATAGAGTGAGCCTGAGGACCAGAGAGGAAAGCTAAAAGTTAAGTTGGGAGCAGAGGTGATGGACCTTGAATGTTGGACCTTGAAAGCTAAAAGTTAAGTTGGGAGCAGAGGTGATGGACCTTGAATGTTGAACTTCACTGTGTAGGCAACGTTAATAAATGTTTTGAAGCATGAGACAGGCAGATGCATGTTTTAGAAAGATAACTAGAAGTAGTATTAAAAACTGATGAAAAGGAAGAGTGCCCTGTCTGCAAGTAAAGAAATGAGTGAAGAGGAAAATTTCCAAGTGAGAGACTAGTAAAGTCAGAGTAAAGAAAGTGGTAGAACGGGTGGGAGGGAGGGGCTAGAAATGATGTTTCAGCATAGAGGCAACAGACCTTAGCAACAATTGAATGTAAATGGTAAGAAACACTCAGAGATTACTCTGTGGTTTTTAGCTTGAGTTACCTATTAACTGAAATAGGAAACCTCAGAAGTGACAGGATGAGGTGGAGATGGAGAGTGGGGACTAAAGTTCAGAAGTTGGAGACATACACACACACACACACACACACACACACACACACACATATATTCACATACCTATATACATACATTTAACATATATAAATGATTAATGATGTGAGTTAATATACTGACATATAATTACTAATAAAGTGAGTCAATATATACAAATACATAATATGATATATTAATGATTAATGATGTGAGTATATACATATGTATATACATACATATACATAACAATGTTTGGGTAATTCTTGGAATTCTTTTAGATACCTTCTATTCTGCACTCTGGAAAAAGCACTTGGAATAAAAATCAAATAGAATTTAAGTTGGTTTCCTTACAGGGATAAGGAAAATTTAAAAAAGTAGGATGGGGAAAAGGAAGAGAAAGTGAAGTAGAAAGGAAAGCCTGAAGCAATTTTTACCATCCACTTAGGATAGTGTCTGTTTCAGAACAATCAGATGACAATTACTATCTCCATCTCTTCCTCTCAAGTGCTGGGTTCAGGAAGATCATCTAGTTCAATGGCTAAATTGTATGTGTATTCACATAAGAACCAAGAAATTAAGGAACACATTAGAAAACAAGTGGAGCTTGTGCTTCATGGTTTAGAAAATAAACTCCAGAAAACAGTCTCATATTGATAAGCTCAGCTATAAAGTATTCATGGAGTTCTGAACAACAAAATAGCTGCCAGCCATCAGGATGATCCATGAAAGAAGAACACATGTAAACACCAGTGCTGAGACAGCGCCTCAGGACAGAAGATTAAAATGTCTTCATTCTCACTTTCCTCGACTAAGTGCAAAAAGAAATAGAGATAATAGTAAGTATATGAGCTAGAAAAGAGCTAAGAGAAGTGATAGGAATTGGTTAGACAGGTTCATGGAATGGAATAACATTAAGCAGGGAATATTCAGTTCAAAGGACTAAGTAGTTCCTAATGTTGACAGCAGCTAGCTATGGAACAATCTTTTTATTTTTTCAGTCTAGTGGAAAATACCATTGACAAAGTCACTTAAAATTGATTGACTGACAGAAAGAGAAAAACAAATACCGTAGGCTAACACATATATATGGAATCTAAAAAAAAAAAAGGTTCTGATGAACCTAGGGGCAGGACAGGAATAAAGATGCAGACATAGAGAATGGACTTGAGGACACGGGGAGGGGGAAGGGTAAGCTGAGACAAAGTGAGAGAGTAGCATTGACATATATACACTACCAAATGTAAAACAGATAGCTAGCGGGAAGCAGCCACATAGCACAGGGAGATCAGCTCGGTGCTTTGTGACCACCTAGAGGGGTGGGATAGGGAGGGTGGGAGGGAGACGCAAGAGGGAGGGATATGGGGATATATGTATACATATAGTTGATTCACTTTGTTATACAGAAGAAACTAACACAACATTGTAAAGCAATTATACTCCAATAAAGGTGTTAAAAAAATTGATCGACTGAAATACTAAAGAAAAGCAAAAGAGGGTAAAACATTAATTTTGGCAGGAGAGAGGGCTAGGAAGGCATTCCTCACTTCTATTTTTGGCATCCACGGAGTAAACTGATCAGTTTACACCTGACTGCCCAGTTTAAAGACCATGAATGCAGTCTTAATACTGAGTTAAAATCTTGATGAATCAAAGCTTCTACAACTAGATTTAAGTGTTTTTTTCTCCCTCTTTCCCTCAAATGTAGAGAGGTCATGAAATACCATACACCTGCAATAACCAGCTTTTAAAAATATACAACTCACACACACACAAAACCCAGAAGTTTTTGTTTCCAGGAATGATTCTAATAAAATAGAGAAAAGCAAAAGCTATTTTCAGAGGAAACTGAGCAGATTTTTTTCCCGGAAATGATACTTTTTTTCTGAGTGTAAAAAGTAGTGTATGGAATGCCAATAAAGATGGTGCTATAAGTTCATGCTTTGATTCTTCTGCTCTCTTCCAAAAACAGAAAAAAGATTGATAAACTACAGAAAGAAAAAAAACCAGAAAGACATATAGAGGTTTAAAGGCAGAGAAAAGATAAGGGGAGGGGAGCAGAGGGTAGAGAAAAAATAAGATCTCTAAAGGCATGAGCCTGAAGACTTAGACCTACTGTGCTCCAAGTCCAGAAACAGGCAAGAAGCAATGGTTGGGATATCAGCTTCTACTGGGGTTTGGGGACTAAAAGCATTCCCTTGAGACAGGTGGCCTAGCTTCACCCCCCAGAAACTGAACCAAGCTGCTTCTGGTATAGTGTAATATTACCACACATCAGGAGACCCAAGCCATCAATATAAGACCTGGTTCCTGACTAGGCACCAAGGAGTTGTGCAAACTGTTAGACAGGGAGGGAAGAGTACAAGAGAGAATGAAAAAAACGATGGCACAAACAAATAAAACACCCTCCCACTAAAATGAGCTCCAATCCCAAATTCAAAAACACGTAAACAATTAGGATTAATACAGACAACTAAATCAACAACCTACAGAACTGGACAAGAAGATAGTGATAAATCAGTTACGCTGAAGATCTGAACACACGTCTATCAGAGAATGACAGATAAAGAACAAAAAAATATTGAGAATATAAATGATTTGAACATCTTGTTCTTGACCATGGGTCTGGAGGGAAAGTCAGCTAGGAAAAAACCCTTTTGAAAAAGGCTTTCCTCCCTGAGAAAGAGAAGGATATGTAAAAAGACGTTTCCGTTCTTCTTCGGGGACACAGTTATAGGATGACATGCTGCCTGGAGCTGTGCCAGCCTCTTGGACCATGAGGGTGAAAGCCAGCTGGTGAAGGCCAACCACTGAGACACGCACAGGAAAAGGACAGAGCCTGGATCATTGATTACATCATCTGCTGCTGCATCATCCCAAGAACCACCTTCTGCAGCCTTCCTGTCATGTTAAGATACAAATGTTCTTATTGTTTAAGCCATTTTCCCCTGTAGATTCTGTTACTTGCAGAAATCCCACAAATCAATCTATCAGTTAAAGCAATTTCAATCAAAATCTACACAGAGTTTTTCATGGAACTTGATAAGCTGCTCTTAAAATTTATATGGAAGGGCAATAGGTCAAGAATAGGCAAGCCAATTTTAAAGAAGAAAAACATTGAGGACTCGTCCTATCAAATATCAAAGAGGATTATAAAATTATAGAAATTGAGAAAGTATAATACTGGTGCAGAAATAGACGAATAGAGCAATGGGACAAAACAGTGAGCTCATAAACAGACCCAGGTATATATGGAGACTTGATATAATTCAGAAAGTGCGGGGGGATAGTTCTGAGACAATTGGTTATACATATACAGCTTTACACTATACACAAAATAAAGTCTAGATGGATATAAAAGCCCATAAAAACCAGATGGATTTAAAGAAAAGATAAGAGAATGCCATTATAACATGGAGGTAGATAAAGAATTTTTAAAAACAAAAACTGTAAGTCACAAATCTAAAAGGAAGATTGATAAGTTTGACACATTAAAATTAAAATATTCCATGCAACAAAGATACCTGTTGAAAGAGGCATAGTGCTGAGTGGAAAGTCTTGGCTGTGTACGCCAAGACCACAAGGCCCTGCTCTCTGTCTGGTTCATTTCTCAGGATTGTGTTCACAGGGAACATTTGAGCAATGAGCTATCATCTCTCCCCAGACAAACAGCAGGCTAGACACCACTCAGTGTAAAAGGGATCTAGTCTCTAAGCACAGTGTTCCTCTATAAGCATATGCCTACTGTTTTTTTGCCTTAGCTCTATATTCAATACTCAATACTACTCTTATTTATCATGTTTTCTCCATTGCTTGCTTGGCTTGATTTCAACCACTCATATTTTTCAGGAAGGGCTTCTTGGAACTATGTTTCCTGCACTCTCTTTTGCATATTTACAATGTCTATCTGTGGCTTACATAATTGAATATGAATTTTGCTGCATTTTAAATTGTAGAGTCATATTTTCTTTCCCTGAGGACTTGGTAGCTATCACTATGTTGTCTCCTTGAACTGGAGAGTGCTACCAGGAAGACTAACACCAGAATGAATTTTCCTCCAACAGGTGACTCGATTTTGTCTAGATGCCCAAAGAGTTTTTTAATTATCTTTGAAGTTCATTAGCACTGAATGTGCTTCAGTACTAAGCAGTGAGCATCAACTTTTCCTGAAATGATATGTTCTTTCAGTCTGTAAATTCAAGTTTGCCTTCATTTCAATAAAATGTCCTATTGTTATAATTTGACTTTGTTTCCTGTTTCATTTGTCATGTTCTCTTCAGAGATACCAATTATCCTTATTTTGGACTTCCTTTATTTTGAATCCATTTTAATCATTCTATCTTGTCTTTTTATTCTGTATTATTTTCCATTTCACTTCCAGTTTTATCCTCCATGCCCCTGAAAGTATTTTAGAAGTTCTTCTCTTCTTTTTTGATGTTTTTAATGTAATATTCAGTTCTGTATGGTTATATATTTTTCTTCTATTTCTTTCTAAGCTCTGCCAACTCAGTTTTCTTATCTATTAATATTTACTGCTTATCATTTATTCCTTGAGTCTTGTATCTCTTCTTTGAACACTCTTTTCCCCCCTGAGAGATCACACTATCTTTAATTTCATTTCATGGAAAACTGTTAGCAATTTTTCTGGGGTGTGTTCTTCATCTGGTTTTTGTTTTCACATTCTTTTCCTTCTTTTTTCTTGTGGTATCTTTGCATAAGCCCCATGCTGGTGACTTTTTGTTCTATGCTTATCTTTAAGTGAATAATGGATGAGGGGTGACTTCAGGGGAGTGGATTAGGGTGACTGCATTTGAATTTTGGTCTATCGTCTTTGAGTACTTTCTCACCAACACTCTCCTCTGGCAGCAATTTCAGCCCCTGCCTAGCAGAAGCCTCCCTTGCTTACTGTGAAGTCCCATATGACAGATATTTTTGTGTGATGAAATTCTCTTCAGCTGACCAATATTAGCAGCTGCAGTGTGACTTGTCACTCACACTGTCAATTATCCTGACACACTGACCTTGTTTCCAAGATGGCTTGTCTGAAAGTTTTCTTGCTCCACCCCACCTCTCCTGCCACTCTATGGCAGCAAGGAGGACTCAAGAAACATCCCTGAGCCTGGCCAGGCACTCGCCCTTACTGCTCCAAGCAGGTATGTGCGACTTGTTCTGATGAACACTGTACTCTGCCCAAGATAGCTGGATGCAGGCAACCACACTCAGCTTTCTACTTCACCCCACCCAATTTTCACTGCATTGGGCAGCTCTCCCCCCATTATGGGCGGCATGGGTGGGGTGATAATTGGAAGCATAGGGTTGTGAATGCTTCTTCTTTTGTGGATTATGGAGTTTTACTTCCTGTCCTTTTTGTTTGTTTGTTTGTTTTCAGGTTGGCCCTTAACCGGTAAAAGGCAATATAAATCCATTTAGCAGATCCTCTCTCCTGACACCTGACTTTCAAGTTCACTCTCTTACTGGAAGATCCAGTACCTGCCCTTTTTTCCCATGAGGTGATAAATTCCTGACTCTGCCTAAGAGAGAAGATACAAGGAAACATACCTCAAAGGGAGAAAATTTAAATTCCATCAATTTAATAGTTGTAAAAATATGATCTCATTTATGTACCCATATTTTGATAAAAATCACTTCCTTTTATATTTGTTTTTTCTCCTTTATTATTTGATCAAAAATATATCAAGGATATTGTTCCTATAAATATAGATATACATCATTATTTTAAAGGACATATAGAATTTCATTATATAAAACTTCTGTTGATATTTGAGTTATAGTTTCACTACTGTAAATACTGCAATAAACATTCTTATATACTGATTTTACTCTCTTCTCCATCTCTTTCGTTATGCTAAATTTTAAGAGGAAGAATTGCTGCGTGCTAAGTCTAGGCCCTTTTAAAATTGAAATATATTTCACCAAACTTGTATCCATAAAGGTTACCCCAATTTAAATTCTCATCATCAGTAATGATAATGTCCTTTTCTCATAAGCACACTCATACTCGCTGTTATAATACTTTCAAATCTTTACCAGTCTGATGGCTGCAAAATCATAGAAGTGTTTTAATGTGCTTATATTCTCTAAGGAATTGCATGAATGTTTTAAAAAGCCTTTAACCACAGAATGACTATAAAACATTATTCACCAGTATTTTTACATTCTTTTTTTAAACATTAAGTCTTTGATCCATCTGAAATTTATATTGACTTACAGAAATAAAGCAAAAAAGGGGGCAGCTCATCTTTCAATGTCATAAGAGAGTAAAGGCCACACAAGAATTATCTAGGGCAGAGAACTGAAAACTCCTGCCTGCTGCCAAATATAGCTCACCACCTACTTTTTAAAAAAAAATATTTATTTATTTATTTATTTGGCTGCGCCAGGTCTTAGTTGTCACACGTGGGATCTCTGTTGCCAAGTGCGATCTTTGTTGCAGCATGCAGGATCTTTCAGTTGCGGCATGCATGTGGGATCTAGTTCCCTGACCAGGGATTGAGCCCAGACCCCCTGCATTGGGAGTACGGAGCCTTAACCACTGGACCACCAGGGAAGTCCCCCACCACCTATTTTTATAAATAATGTTTTATTGGAACATAGCCATACTAAGACTGCTTACATGCTACCATGAGTAGCTATGACAGAGATCATGTGACTGGCAAAGCCTAAAAAATATACTATCTGAAAACTTACAGAAAAAAATTTGCCAGCCCCAATCTAAGAAATGTACTCAGTCCCATCCTTGGTTACTACTTATTAAAGACTCCAGACTTAATAAAGTTACATGTTAATTTGTAGCTTTTTCTCTGATTAAAAATTTCTATCCTACGGAAAAGATAACCTTAAAGATTACAGTTTATGGACTTGTTTTTGTTTCTAAAAAGTTTTGTCTCTGAGAAATTTTATCCTAACATTGCCTATAAATACCTAACTTCTCAAATGCTCTTTGGACTTGTTTTAACATCTTATTTGTTCCCTCATAAATTAATGAATTAAAAATAATATTTGATATGTATTTATTACATATTTACATGAAAGTCACGATTTTGCCTTATAGAAAATTATATTTTAACAAGTATGAGGTAAGAATTCAGCTTTTTGAATTTGTTTTTTCCTAAGTTGCCAGCTATTTGTTTCCAAAACATTTGTAGGACAATCCATCAATCTTCTCACCAATCTAATTTCAAATGCTTGCTTTGTCATAATTGTGTACTGAATATAAGTTGACTGACTAGAGAATACAATTTGTATACTGATTATAAATTTCAAAGGCCACAGACATAGCTGTACAAAAAGTCACTTATGTTATTTTCCTGTAGCAACTGAATCTCTTCTTGAGCCCTAGTTCTGCTTGCTGACAGAAGACAAAAGAGACAATCCAGTTAACAGCCACTTCAGATTTTCTCAGTCGTTTCAGAATTCAATTCATTTAATACTGAAATTTTCACCAGGGTGACATGCAACTTTCTGGCTTCTTTGGAGCAAAGTAGCTGATCTATAGTCACCCTCTCACCCAGGCTGGCCTCTAAGAGGCAAGACAGCCTCACTGATCTTCAGCCTAGTCATCCCTAACAGTGGATGTGCTTAAATATCTACACCTATAGCTCTCCAGGCCCAGGTCACATCCTCTGTGCCTCCCTCATCCTGACGGTTAGGCTTCTTTCTTCAGGTCTCAGCCCTCCCTCTGTTACCTTCTATCAGGAAATGGGAAAACTGTATTTGCCCCTCATGCTTTTGTGGGGCTCTGGCTGTCCCATGGCTCCTCCCATATTGTCGCCTCCAGTCTTCTTCCCTGTCGCGGGGTCTGGGGGGACTTTCAATCCCCACCACCCCCCTACCTCCACTATGAGTGGTCTTGAGGCTGGGCAGGGCTAGGAGAGCTGGGAAACTGCATTTCCTCTTCTCTCTAACTCTCCCACTTTAGTCTGGGCAACTTACAAATGGGAGAGTCTAGGGCTTCCCGCCATTTCCCCTTCTCTCTAACTCTCCCACTTTAGTCCAGGCAACTCACGAATGGGAGAGTCTAGGGCGTCATCTATTCTCTTTCCAATCTACTGTTTTGGGTACAACGTTAGGCTCTGGTTCCTTTAAGTCTCTAAGAAAGCCTGGTCCTTGCCAATGAAAAAGCCTTGGTTTCTGAGAACAATAACTCTGTCATAACTTTTTAAAGCCCATTTTGGCACTCACAAACCCAGAATGGAGTTCTTTGTCTCTGTATTCTGTGCAATCCCTTGCCTGAAACAACGTACCAGGCTAACTGGAGGGTTGGAGAGAGGGATGGAGAGTGATAGGTTTGCTGACGATAATAAAGAAAGAAAGGTCATAAGTAACAAGGGCAAGGCATGACTGAATTCTGGATTTGCTCAGTGACATTGAGAACTTATATGTATTCCTTTATAATTACAAAAGCATCTTTATTGTTGAAATGCTTGCAGTAAAAAAACAAACCCAAAACACTGTCATTTCAAGTCTGAAACTCTCTAGTCCTCCAACACACTTTTGTTTCTCAGAAATCATTTTCTAAACTCTACAGGAATGAGAACAGTCTTTACTAGCTTTTCACATGTAAAGGGGTCTTTGGACTCTATTCTGTTCAGTTGTTTCTTACAGGAACAAATATCTAGTTTTATAATATATTTTAACAGCTTCACAGGCAAAATCCCATCCATTTTACATCATTGTTGCCTTTTAAAAATTTTTTCTGGCTACTTTTATATGTTTATTTTTCCATATGAAATTTTAAAAATTAAAAATCATGTTGTCAAGTTCCATCTTTGTTTTCTAATATTGGGATAGGAATCTAAGTGTGCTCTTAATCAGTAAAATAAAATCATGTAGCATTTACAGGTGTTGCTTGGGTCCCTCTATAATAATCATTCAAACCCCTGATTAAATCTACATGACAAAGGTTTTTAATATAATTCCATCCATTCAGCATTCTGAGGTGAGGAGGAAGAAGTCCCAGCCAGAGAACTTTGACTCGGCATGATTTTTTGTTTGCTGTGCCAGCACCAGATTTTGGCATCTGGTGTCCTGAGCTGGCTTCTCCCCTTACACATGGAGTGACTGTATCTGATCTCCTTTCTATCATTTCTACCTGACAATCAGGGTAGTGCACAGAACAGCCATCCCTTTGAGTCTGAAGTTTCAACAAACCTTTGGTGAGAAGCGTGTTAAAGGAAAGCAGAGCACTGACGGGTTTTCTGCATGGTGATGTCACATTTATACCCCATTCCCACCCCACTTCCCCAGGCAGTAACCTCGGCAAAAAATCTTCATAGCTTCTCAAATGGTACCAAACAGATTAGTCTCCTCTTTTTGCACATAGTTCACTTTTACCTGCAGATCTTGCCCCTCTGGAGTAAAGGAGTTCCTCCTTACTGTGAGGGGGAGGGGCTGGGCAAAGAAGAAATGATAGGCTAGGCCCAGATTTTCTGCCCTGACCCCAACATTACAATCTTAGAATGTTCAGCTGTGATAGTGAAAAGGTCTTCTTAACCTTCAGTACTACACCAACACCTTTATGCATGTACCATCTAGTCATTTAGTCTAGGGAGTGATTTTTGACCCCCTCCCTACTTTATACCCTGAAGCTATTACTGTTGCTGTTATTCTCTCCAGCTCTGCCTGCACTTTCCATATCATTGTCTGTCTTCTGTACTTTTTCATCGGACTTGCCAGAGAGCAAGACCGCAGGGTAAAAACTAGTCCATGTTAGAAGATTTACAAAAGTGACCACCCTAAGCTGGTTTAAATTAGTTCCATGTCTGTTTTAACAGAACTAGCAAACAGTGAGCTTGTCCTTGCTTAGATTCCACATGGTCCCCCAGCCACTTGCCCTCACAGGGACCTGGGAGTGGCTCAGGAACCTTGGAAGCTGAAAAGCCCCAACTGCTGCCCTTTCCTGCCTTTGCTCAGGGAGAGCCCACAGCCAGCCAAGAACCACCGAGCACCCCACCTCTTCCCACTCCTTTTGGGGGTTTCAGAGTCAGGTGGTGAGGAAGACTCTAGTAAGTCACTCGACTCTCGGAGCCTTAAGTCCTCACCTGTAAGTGAGGATGATAATAATACCTATCCCATAAGGATGCAGTGAGCATTGAATGAACCCAGATGCTTCACAAATCATCTGGAAGCACTTCACAAAGCATCTGGAAGCGCTTCACAAATATGGGCTATTGGGGTATGTGTGTGTGTGTGTGTGTGTGTGTGTGTGTGTGTGTGTGTGTGTGTGTGTTCTCCCAAGGTTCTACTGAGTTTTACACAATCGCAGGATAATTGCAAGGCTACTGTTTGCTTAAACCATACCTGCTGAGTAGAAATAACGCCAAACTCTGCTAAGATATAGGGAAACACTCCTAAACATTTTAAACATATATAGATTTTTTTTAAAATTTAATGTTGAATAGATAACCAACAAGGACCTACTGTATAGCACAGGGAACTATACTCAATATCTTGTAATAACCTATAATGAAAAAATATCTAAAAAGGAATATATATATGTTTTCAGTTACATATATATACATGTATATATATGAATCACTTTGCTGTACACCTGAAACTAACACAACATTGTAAATCAACTATATTTCAATAAAAAATTTTTTTAAAGCTTAATGTTGTAAGTTTTACAATACTTATGATTAAATCTCCAAAATTTATCCTAAGGTTCTCATTCTTTGAGGAAAGCAAACCTAAAGGTAAAGACAATAACATTTTTTAAGTAAAATATGGTAAAATATCATTCTCTGAGGTATTAAAACAGCACTTGATTGCTAGACAATTCCTGGTCTTTGACGAGAGTTCACGGCAAAGATATTAAACTGCTGTTGAGGGTTAGACATTTAACTTTCAAGAAGTTAGACTGATGATGATCATTATTTTCAATATTGTTATGTATTTAACCAGCAGATTTCCCACAAAGAGCCAGAGGGTCTAACAGATCCTGAGAGCCAAGGCGTGGCAGGCCTGAGGCTGAGACCTAGCTGCTTGCCCTTGGAGTAAGAGTAGCCCCTGTGTGAGGAGGAAAGGAGCCTCCGCCTCCTGACTGGAGTGCACTGTGCAAGTGTCCACAGGTCTGAAGCAGCAGTGGAAGAACCTGGAAACTGCACCTGGGAAGCAGCAGGACAGACCTTTGCTGGAGAGCACAGCCCAGCTCAGGCTGGTCGCTCCACTCAGCTCAAGCACAAAAGGCACTGCTTCCCCAGGTTCGTTTGCTTCTCCTCACCCCACCCCAAGAAGAGGGCTGTGGAGCACTGTGTGGATTGCGATCCATGCCCACCAATGCTGAGGGCCTTCCCTTGCTGGGTGGGTACAGTGGGAGGCTGGCACCCAAGCTTCCCTTCTATTCAGCTGTGTGAATTTGGGCAAACCCTTCCAACCCTTAGCTGCCTCATCTGTATACACAGGGCTAGGCTAGACGTCTAAGGTCCCCCATCAGTGGAAGAGTCTATGTGTCTCAGGTGACAGCAGATCAAGACCAAAAATACATGTAAAGGAAATAAAAAATTTTACTTTTATAAAAAGTCACCTCACCTCATGGTTAGAAGAGTCACAAAAGAGTGGTTCAAGTCACGATTTCACAAACTTAATTACAACTAAACTAAACTAAACTTTACTTCATTAACGCAGATGACAGATAAAAGACGACTTACTGGTGCTTCGATGTCCTCTAGGAGTAAAACAGAACAGCGTTCACATTTCAACAGTGTTTGGGCCCGATGCATTATTTTCTTGACAATTTTCTCCAGGTCAGTCTGTTCTTCAAAGAGGTCATTAACCACCTCTAGCAAAGCCTAGGAAAGATAAAGTGGATGTATTTAGGTGGCTGAGGGACTGAATTAAAATTTTTCTCTCAAAATTCCATTTTGTCTTTTCTATAAAAATATAAACATTTTTGTGTGGCTAATTTTTAAAGTGTTTATGGTTGTTTTGACACACTTCCATCATTTCATTTTATAACGTAGTCTTTTTTTATACGTAAATTTATTTATTTATTTTTGGCTATGTTGGGTCTTTGTTGCTGCGCGCAGGCTTTCTCTAGTTGCAGCGAGCGGAAGCTACTCTTCGTTGTGGTGCGCAGGCTTCTCATTGCAGTGGCTTCTCTTGTTGCGGAGCACGGGCTCTAGGCACACAGGCTTCAGTAGTTGTGGCACGCGGGCTCAGTAATTGTGGCTCGAGGGCCCTAGAGCAAAGGCTCAGTAGTTGTGGCACACGGGCTTACCTGCTCCGCAGCATGTGGGATCTTCCCAGACCAGGGCTCGAACCCGTGCCCCCTGCATTGGCAGGCAGATTCTTAACCACTGCGCCACAAGGGAAGTCCCTATAACACAGTCTTGAATTGTAAAATGTAACTTGAGAATAGTGCCAGTCCATACAATCCCACATAAATTCCTCATATATCTGTATGACTATATTCCATATAGTTAATGACTACATGATCTCATATAATTATTACTGATAGGCTTTTCCCCTCCTACAGTAGTTTTTCTGCAATGTGACTAGGTATAAAACCAACATTTTATGAATAACAGGTACCTGATTCTCTCTAATGCACATTTATTTCAGAAAGTTACAAAGCATCTCTTCCTCACCAACCGGAAGAAATAGCTTCATGGTCAAACTCAAGACTTATTTTCACTAATACCCATCTCTCACAGAACTCTTAAAGAATCACAGTGCTGGATGCTAGCTAAGTTTCAGAGCCTTCAAAAATATATATAAACACTCCATTAATCCCTCTACACAAGAAGTATTGCTTCATCCCAATCTGTCCAGGAGAACATTTAAATACTATTATACTTCTCAAAAAGAAATCACCGGGCTTCCCTGGTGGTGCAGTGGTTGAGAGTCCACCTGCCGATGCAGGGGACATGGTTTTGTGCCCCGGTCTTGGAAGATCCCACATGCCGTGGAGCGGCTGGGCCCGTGAGCCATGGCCGCTGAGCCTGCGCGTCCGGAGCCTGTGCTCCGCAACGGGAGAGGCCACAGCGGTGAGAGGCCCAAGTACTGAAAAAAAAAAAAAAAAAAAAAAGAAATCACCATTAAAATTTCTATTAAAACAATAGAATGGAAAGCACAAAAATTAAAGAAAAAACTTAAATTCTAACTTGAAAACTGTATACTCATTTAAAAATGAAATTGTAATAACTTGTCGTTTTATCCAGCTAAGTTAGCTTTCAATTTATGCATTGAGATAATATTTATTTAGAATTTTTAATTACATGGATATTTCTGGAGATGGAGGAATAGTGGGCCATTTACAGGTGGCAGATATTATGCCTCTATCAGAATGCAATCAGAAAATTACACAGCCAGTGAATTGACCAGAGGCTGCTTTATTCAATAGAATTTAATAAGATGTGCACTCTCCAGTCTGACCTGTCACAAAAGGATTTCATGGGTTTTCAAATTCACATCTATTCTGGTAGACAGTGTTGACTAATTTTCAACTTTGGTAATGAATTTTATTTGTCCTGAAACCATTTGAAACATGTGAACATTTCTTCTCTGAGTCTATTCAGGTAGAAAAGCATTTGAATGAGTTAAGAGATCCATGAAATGAGTCTAGTTCACTGAGCATCTAAAAGAGGACCCAATATCTTGGGTAGCGTTTTCTCTAAAGAGAGCTTGTGACTATGGCTAAGGGCCATGCATTGCTCTATGATCCCAAAGCAAAGAGAAACACCAAGAGGTGAAAAAAGTTTTAAGTGTATCCTGTCTGTTTGGCATTTGGACAGCAAATCACTGTAAGAGGTCAATGTGCAACAATTTCATGTGCAAATATAACATTAAAAATGGGGCAACTGTCTGCATAATTACCAACAAAATCCCCTGTTATTAAGGGAGAAGACATTATTTCCTTAATCATCCAGACTGTTTCTTCAGATGGATCATATTAACTGAACAATTATTTAACTTTTCAATTTGTTGTGACTGCATGAATGGGGCCTCTGGGACCCGTATACAAGAACATTTATCTCAGAGGAGAAACTAATTGTGCCTTGAGTTTTGCACTGACAAATCACATTAGAGTAATTTTATTGTTTCTAATTAAAAATTTCTGCTTTACTAACAAGTGATAAAAGTTTCACAAATAACAATGCAGACTAGCTCCAAAATAGGAGAAAAAAAGAAGAAAATCTAGGATGACATGCAACTCAACAGACATTGGAAGCCTTGCACACAGCTGAACACTCCCTGCTTCTTGATGTCACTTGCATTTCCCCACCTCCTTCTTCTTATGACCTTTTTTGCTCCTGGGCTCATCCTTAGACCTCTTCCCTTTCTTACCCATATATTTTCCCCACCTGTAGCCTAGTTTTAAATACCATCTATATGCTGATGGTTCCCAAATATTAATCTTGAGTCTTCACATCTCCCCAAAACTCTAGATTCCTGTATCCAACTGTTTACTTGCCACCTGTACAAGCCTAAAGTCGTTTTCACTCATTTCCAATATCAGTAAGCTTTATATATTTTACTGCTAATTTTTTTGTAGAATCTCTCACTTCTCACTAACCAACCACATTATTTCTCCTCCCCTCCCCCAGTTTTATTGAGATATAAATGACATAAAACTTTGTGTGAGTTTATGGTGTACAATGTGATGATTTGATACACCTATATATTGCAAAATGATCATTACACCCATCACCTTACATAATTACATTTTTTGTGTGGTAAGAACATTAAGATTTATTCTCTCAACAATGTTCAAGTACCTAATACAGTATCATTAACTATAGTCACTATGCTGAACACTAGATCTCCAGAATTTATTCATCTTACAACTGGAAGTTTGTATACTTTGACTAACATTTCTCCTTTTCCCTCACACCCCAATGCCTGGCAACTACCATTCTACACTCTGCTTCTTTGAGTTCTGCTTTCCATAGATCCAACATATACGTGAGATAATACAGTATTTGTCTTTCTCCGTCTGACTTATTTCACTTAGCACAGTGCCCTCAAGTTTCATCCATGGTGTCACAAATGGCAGGATTTTCTTCTGTATTATGGCTAAATAACATTCCATTGTGTGTGTATATGTGTGTATCACAATTTTCTTTATCCACTCATCTATTAGTGGACACTTAGGTAGTTTCCGGCTCCCCTGCATCGGCAGGCGGACGCGCAACCACTGCGCCACCAGGGAAGCCCAGCTTTATATATTTTACTGCTAATTTTTTTGTAGAATCTCTCACTTCTCACTAACCAACCACATTATTTCTCCTCCCCTCCCCCAGTTTTATTGAGATATAAATGACATAAAACTTTGTGTGAGTTTATGGTGTACAATGTGATGATTTGATACACCTATATATTGCAAAATGATCATTACACCCATCACCTTACATAATTACATTTTTTGTGTGGTAAGAACATTAAGATTTATTCTCTCAACAATGTTCAAGTACCTAATACAGTATCATTAACTATAGTCACTATGCTGAACACTAGATCTCCAGAATTTATTCATCTTACAACTGGAAGTTTGTATACTTTGACTAACATTTCTCCTTTTCCCTCACACCCCAATGCCTGGCAACTACCATTCTACACTCTGCTTCTTTGAGTTCTGCTTTCCATAGATCCAACATATACGTGAGATAATACAGTATTTGTCTTTCTCCGTCTGACTTATTTCACTTAGCACAGTGCCCTCAAGTTTCATCCATGGTGTCACAAATGGCAGGATTTTCTTCTGTATTATGGCTAAATAACATTCCATTGTGTGTGTATATGTGTGTATCACAATTTTCTTTATCCACTCATCTATTAGTGGACACTTAGGTAGTTTCCATGTCTTGGCTATTGTAAATAATGTTGCAATGAACATGGGAGTGCAGATATTTTTGAGCTAGTGATTTCACTTCCTTTGGATATATACTCAGGAGTGGAGTTGCTGGATCATATGGTAATTCTATTTTTAATTTTTTGAGGAACCTCCATATTGTTTTCTATAATGGTTATACCAATTTATATTCCCATCAACAGTGCACAGAGGGTTCCCTTTTCTCCACATCCTCACCAACACTTGTTATCTCTGATCTTTTTGATAATAGCCATTCTAACAAGTATGAGGTGATATCTCATTGTAGTTTTAATTTGCATTTCCCTAATGATGTTGAGCATCTTTTCATGTGTCTATTGGCCATTTGTATGTCTTCTTTGGAAAAATGTCTATTCAAATCCTCTGCCTATTTTTTAATTGGATTACTTTTTTTTTTTTGCTATTGAGTTGTATGAGTTCCTTATAAATTTTGGATATTAAGCCCTTACTGATACATATGATTTGCAAATATTTTCTCCCATTCCATAGGTTGCTTCTTCATTGTGCTGATTGTTTCTTTTGCTGTGAAGAAGCTCTTTAGTTTGATGTAGTCCCACTTTATTTTTGCTTTTGTTGTTTGAGCTTTCATATTAGATCCAAAAAAATCACTGGAGCTTTTCCCCTACATTTTCTTCTAGGAGTTTTACAGTTTCAGGTCTCACATTTAAGTGTTTAATCTTTTTCAAGTAAATTTTTGTGAGTGATGTAAGATAGAGGTCTAATTTCATTCTTTTGCATGTGAATATCCAGGTTTCTCAACACCATTTATTGAAAAAAACCTACCTTTTCCCCATTGAGTATTCTTGGCTCCCCTGTCAAATAGATGTTGACTATATATGCATGAGTTTATTTCTGGGCTCTTGATTCTATTCCATTGGTCTATGTGTCTGTTTTTAGTGCCAGTACCATACTATTTTGATTACTATAGCATTGAAGTATAGTTTTTTGTTGTTGTTTTTGTTGTTTTTTGCGTTACGCGGGCCTCTCACCGCTGTGGCCTCTCCCACTGTGGAGCACAGGCTCCGGACGCGCAGGCCCAACAGCCACGGCTCACGGGCCTAGCCGCTCCACGGCATGTGGGATCCTCCTGGACCGGGGCATGAACCCACGTCTCCTGCATCGGCAGGCGGACCCTCAACCACTGCGCCACCAGGGAAGCCCTGAAGTATAGTTTTAAATCAAGAAGTGTGATGCCTCCAGCTTTGTTCTTCTTTCTCAGGATTGTTTTGGCTATTTGGCTATTCTGCTCTCTAGACACATGGACCAAGGTTTCTCCTACCCCAGGGCCTTTGCACTTGATATTTCCACTGCCTGGAATGTTCTTCCCAGATCTTTGTGTGGTTTTACTCCTTCATTTAATTCAGGTCTCTGCTCAAATATCATCTCTTTATAGACACCTTCTTGATCACCTTCTGAAATAAACATCCTCCGAAACTATCCTTCAGCAACCAGTCTGTATTCCATTACCTCACTTCTTTCTTCTTTATAGCACTTATCACTACCTGATACTATATTAATTTTTATTTGCTTGTTTGTCTCTTATCTACTGTTCCCACTAAAATAGTAAGTTCTATGAAGGCAGGGGCTTTGGACGGACAGTGTCTGAAGAGTACCACAAAATAAATATTTGTTGACAGCGTAAATGAATACATGAGGCTGCAAAGATTCATAATTCATGACGTGTTCCTTAAGGAATTTAAAATGTAGTTGGAGAGGAGGGCCATCAATATGTATTATACAGTGTGGTAAGTGCCCACAATAAAACAGTGGTGGTATATACAAGGCAAAACAACAAGCAAAGGAAAGATTAAGTGGAAGACTGAGCTGGGTCCTGAGGAAATGCAAGGCAAAAGCAGTGGGAGGAAGAAGGTGGACATGAGGCATTGAAGGCAGAGGAAGAAATATTACTAAGGGAATGAGAAAGTGAAACAGACTGTTTTCTGGAAATTGGGGACTGTATTGCTGGGATGTCCAATGAAAGGAGGAGAATGGTAAGACATGGGGCTAAAGTTGACAACAGGATCCAAGTCAGAGAAAACAGGTGGTATGCTGTGCTAAAGAAGATAGCTGTAGCTGTCAATTGTTTCCTGTGAAATATTCATAAATCATAATGCTTAGCAAATGAAACTTTTAATCAATTTGATTACCAGTTAACTGAGGGTTTCCAACCTTTCTGAACATCTTCTTGTTAAATATATTTCTAAATTGTGACAGTAACTTCCCTATATTTAAAGGTATAGTGAGCCTAATATAATTTAATCTGTATTTGATCATTTTGCAATTATTTGAGCACCAGTTTTTGTTTTTGTTTTGTTTTGTTTTTACTATTTAACCCTATAATTGGTGAAGGTATATGAGATCAATCCCTCTATGTGAGTTTCTTTATAATCCTATAAGATGGTGTTTGCAGCATTATTGTCCAGTTACCTTGTGATGCTCTTCCAGGAAAACTTTCAATTCAAAATTTGTGAGGTGGCATGAAATCATTTGTAACATACCTTGCTTCTTAAGGGAACTAAATTGTAAAAAAATCACTAAATTGTGTTATTGTTTCAAAGCTATAAGTAAGCAAGAATATATCTGCTGCCTTGAAGTATAGATGTGAAATTAATTTCCTTTTTAAAAGAGGCTATTTCTTGCAAACAACAACAGAGAATTTAAATCCACTTCCATTTGGGTTTATTGCTTAAAGGGGATCTTCAACCATAGACTTGAAGGATTATACAAATAAAAAGGATTCCTGGACTATTCAAAGATCATCCACTGTTTTTAAAAGACAATATGACTCACAGACACTTGAAAGAGAGCTTTGAGGGTTGTCAGCAATGTTTCTTTCTACTCACCCTGCTTCTTTCATATTCTTTCCTTGAGGCAGCAAATAGCTGAGCATTAGATATGGCAATTCCGCAAAATGGAAGATACATCTGCATAACCTGGGGGCAAAGAGAGTGTTAAGAACATTTAAACATAAAAATATGGAACTAAATTCCACATTTCCTTCATATGCCTGATTTCAATACTATCTTCTCAACCACAGAGATTGAGTATGGTGTTGTTGATACTAATATCTTAACTTCAGAAGGAATATTTTTCAGAGTTAACTAGGGACAGTCAAGCTTAAACTAGGAACAGTCACATCTATGAAGATATAAAGCAAAGCAACAGACTGTGACGGCTGTGATACAGGAACTGTGTCTAAATCATCTTTGTATTCCTTCCTTGATCAATGAAAAATGAGTAAATGAAGTCTGATATATTTAGAATTTAAGGCAGTGCCCATACTCACACTTGGAGGTAGGCAGGATATAAGCCAATTTCTTTGTACATATGTATCCATAGCAGAGATCTCAGCTTGACGCTAGACCTCTGTCAGCTACAGACATAAGCATGCCTGTTAGGATGGGCCCAGTAGGAACTTAGGGGCCAGAGGGCCTAGAAGCCTCATGCAGAAGGGTTCAAATTGAACCCACTGCTCTGTTGGTATAACTACCCAGGAAAGGCTGGGTACTCTTTAAGAGAGCACTCCTCCTATGGGAAGAAACAGCCACGTGCGATGAGCCTGATCCTAACAAAGATTTTCTTATCACAGGGGGTCTAGGTCTAGGGATTCTCAGTAATTCCTGGCACTCTCACTCAAATTCATCTCCAGAATCTCTGATTCCAGAGAGAGAGAGAATGTCTCAAGTAAAAACCGAAAGAATTCTTTCCGAAAACTCTTCACAACGTAGGACATTGTGAAAACAGACAATGCTTTGGGATTTTCTAAAGTAGAGGGAAAAGGGCATGTGGGCATGTTTTATATGACAGTCAGTTTCTCTCTCTCTGTCTCTCTCTCACACATGCATCATGATGCCATGTCAAGAGGCAGCAGCAAAACCGAGCAGTTCCTGCCATGCCCAGAAAAGGGCAGTGCAGTGCTCACCGTGGGTGAGGGATGAAAACAGCAGAGGCAGATCCACCCAGGAGCAAGCATGAGACACCCCTCGGATACCCAGAACAGAATTACCTAGAGTGGGAGGTGCTTTTGTAGAGGGGCTGGAGGTGAACAAAAGATGATTGGCACTTCACAATCCCTATCATTTCTTTCCTATTAAAATCTTGCTTTGGCTACCTGGGCATACTCAACTCTGACAGAGTGTCCCTAAAAGTAATACAGAATTTTGTAGAAGTGAATGCTGAGACCCCACTTTTTACTGAGATATAGTTGATGTAGAATATTATATAAGTTTCAGTTGTACAACATAGTGATTCACAATTTTTAAAGGTTATGTTCCACTCATAGTTATTATAAAATTTTGGCCATATTCCCTGTGTAGTACAATATATCCTTGTAGCTTATTTTATACATAATAGTTTGTTTCTCTTAATTCCCTACCCCTATCTTGTCTCTCTCCCCACTGGTAACCACTAACTTGTTCTCTATATCTGTGAGTCTGCTTCTTTTTTGGTATATTCACTAGTTTGTTTTATTTTTTAGATTCCACATGTAAGTGATAACATACAGTGTTTGTCTGTCTCTGTCTGACTTATTTCACTTAGCATAATGCCCTCCAAGTCCATCCATGTTGCTGCAAATGGCAAAATTTCATTCCTTTTTTTATGACTGGGTAGTATTCCATTGTGTGTATGTGTGTGTGTGTGTGTGTGTGTGTGTGTGTGTACACACACACACACACACACCCCCCCCACATCTTTATCCATTCCTCTGTTGATGGACACTTAGGTTGCTTCCATATCTTAGATATTGTAAATAATGCTGCTATGAACATTGGGGTGCATGTATCTTTTCGAATTAGTGGTTTTGCTTTTTTCAGATATCAATCCAGGAGTGGGATTGCTGGGTCATATGGTAGTTCTATTTTAACTTTTTGAGAAACCACCATACTGTTTTCCACAGTGGCTGCACCAATTTATGTTCCTACCAACAGTGTACAAAGGTTCCCTTTTCTCTACATCTTTGTCAACATTTGTTATTTGTGTTTTTTTTGTTGTTGTTTTGTTTTGTTTTGTTTTTTGCGGTACGCGGGCCTCCCACCGCTGCGGCCTCTCCCATTGCGAAGCACAGGCTCCAGACGCGCAGGCTCAGCGGCCATGGCTCACGGGCCCAGCCGCTCCGCGGCACGTGGGATCCTCCCGGACCGGGGCACGAACATGTGTCCCCTGCATCGGCAGGCGGATTCTCAACCACTGCGCCACCAGGGAAGCCCTATTTGTGGTCTTTTTGATGACAGTCATTCTGATAGGTGTGAGGTGATAGCTGAGACCCCACTTTTAAAGAAGGGAGAACTAGGCTTCCCTGGTTGTAAAAAGGGAGAATTAAGGTATTGAATAGAGGTTAAAAAAATCAATGAATTGATTTTTACAGATATTTTCAGGATAAATTCCTTCACTGACTCTGATTCAAAATAAACTAATGTTTAAATGAGGACCTGCTATGTGCCAGACACTCTCACTTCATTTCTTCATTTGAATCTCACATCACCTCCTCATGGAGGAACATTATGTACATTTTAGAGATCAGGAAACCCAGGAAACTTGCTCAAACCTACAAAGGAACTCAGGTCATCTAATTCTACAACTGGTGATCATTCCTTACAACATGGTGCCTTCTAGAACTAGATGTTATTTCTGTCACCAGCTCTTCCTGCCAGTCCCCCTCATGCCTTAGGAAGTATGTTGATAAGTCGTATAAAGCTGTTGACATAAAGCTGCCAGATATACTGCCAGAATTTCCCTGCCTTTAGCCAGAATGGGACCACTTTCAACATCACTTACATACACACAGAGCACCTTCCTTGCAGTTTTCTGGGGTTTTTTTCTACCGTGGAGACAGTGACTATGATGGAGGTGGAAGGGAGAAGATATGGTTAACTTTCCACTTCTTCCTCCCTCCCTCCCTCCCTCCCTCCCTCCCTCCCTCCCTCCCTCCCTTCCTTCCTACCTTCCTTCCTTCCTGTATTTATTTGCCTTCTGGGGCCAAGTATTATATAAGGTGGTTTATAGGTCAAGCAAGTAGGAAGAAGAGAATGACTAAAGGAACATGTGAAATATATACATATATATATATATATATATATATGTAAAACTGAAGATTACTATTGATGGAGACGATACATACCTTCATGACACACTGCAAACTGAGAGGGGGTCTTTACTTACCAAGGGAATGACCTACACTGTGTCATTCACTGGCACAACAATTCAACACTGGGGCCACACTCAGCTCCATTATGGATAACTATATGACAATCTATAGAATTTCTAAATAAATGTGCAGGAGAAGTAGTCAAATACATATTGAAAGAAGGGAGTAAGAAGAAGCTGAAGCATTATGGAAATAGGAGATAGTGAAAAATAAAAATATTTTTATATCTTTTTTCCATTCCAGTGAGAAAGATGTCTTTTTTAGAAAAAGATATACTGTTCTATTCTGCTCTTTCTGAAATCCCTCTCCTCCAAGAAAAAATACTAATTTGTCCTTCACCATCTAGTTTCTGAATGCCAAAAGATCTAAAAAGCCTTAATGACTAAGAAGCTAATGAGTCTGTACACCCTTGTGTAGCACTTTTCAGCTTGAAAGCACTTTATGAACGTTGGCTAATTAATCTTTACAACATCCCACTCAGAAAGGTAGTTAAACTGAAAATCATTAAACAGTGTGAAAAAGTCACTTTAGCCCTGGAAACTCATGAAAAGTATCACTAATAAGCATAAAATCTGAGCACTGGGACTGTCCATCAATATCCTAAAGAAAGACAGTAGGTACTGAGAGCTTTCAAATTGCAGACCACACAGAAGGGGTATTCAAGCCCCATGGTCTGGTCTGGTCCAATTATATATCATTAAAGAACACTGGAGGTCTACACTGGAGGTTCACAGTGAGGGGCCTGGGGCCATCCCCTTTATGGACCCCACTCCTGAAAGCAACACAGCTGGAGGGGCCACATCACTGTCAGCCAAATTAATGGGTGAGGGGATTTCCCACCAACACCCCCCTTCTCTGTGCAGATCCTGAGATTTGTGCTCTCAAGTCACTTCCGCCCTCAGGCAATAACTATAAGGCAAAGCTTCACTGATTCAAGCCACACTGATTTTGGAACTGGGGATGTTTTCATAATTGTAATTCAAAAGCTAAATAAACTCTTCAAGTAGAGTAATTTGGAAGATAAGTTATCAAAATAGGAAACAGTCACAGTATTTTCACATAATGAAACATCTTCTACATCTTTCAGAAATAGAATATCTGAAATAGTCAAAAATTAGTTTGAAGTTTTCTAGAAACTCCAGAGGAAATTCCTGCTTCCAAAGGTACAGTTTAGTTCACTGTAATTTTGTTTCTATGCAAATTCAGTAAAGACAATATGTCAGGTTTTTATTTTGAGAATCAGAATAACAAATGCATCTTGTCAGATCACACCAAGGTATATACTCTTGGCTAAAGCATGCCTTTTTCTCTCAGAGCTGTGCCCTCTTTGAAGAAAAGTCTCCAAAAAATACACAGAGGCATAAAGTACCAGCTCTGTTTAAAAAAACATTGGCATGGAGTAGATGATCCAATTCCATATTTTTTTGCAACTGTCCACTTTAATAATTAACACTCATAAAGAGAATGAGGTGGGAGGAGAACTGTATTCACAAAAGATGCAGGAGAGCAAGATGGCAAATGAGGAAGGACAAGTTCACGGGTCCTCCACTTTCTCTTCGCAGGAGAGGGGGATGTAAGCGCTTCTGCTCCTGCCCCTGGGCATTAAAGCTGGGCCCCCAGAAGAACTGGACTGAGCACCCTATCCTCACCTCTCTCCTTGAAGCTAGTATTCGCTAAAACATCCACAAGAGGACAAGCTTCTCCACGGTAGACAGGTCGAGTCCAATTCCTGGCAAGTAGCCATGCAACATCAACTACTCCCTTGTACTTTTTAGAGGCTGTGGTCTGCTGAGCACCTGAATCATGCAGGTACTAATCACATCAGCCAATAATCTTATCTCTATGTGACCCCATTCCCCACCCCCGAGACTTTAGAAAAATAACCCTCTCATGTCCACAGGCAGTTCTAAATTCCCACCCCCTTATTCACAGATATCGAAGGGAAAACCCTGAAAGAACCCATTTCAGGAGCTGCGTGAGTCCTTTCTAAGATAATGTGGATTGTTATAAGATTTCAACAGAAAATAAAAGTACTCATATTTCCACCACTCAGAGGTAACTACCATTAACATTTTGGAGACCATCATTCAAGTTTTCCTCTCTCTCTTTCTCTCTTCACATAAACTCGAATAGGTGTATTATATAATAATAATAATCCTATATGTAATATTTTGCTATCTGCTTTTTTCACTTTTTATAACCAACTATCACTTATAATGGCCAATTTTTATGGATGCAAAAATATCCCATTGTGTAGTCTGGAAAAAGAAAATGCATGGAGAAACAAAGTAGATTAGTGGTTGCCTTGCAATTAAATCTTTGCACATCCCATTATTATTTTCTTAAAATAAAGCCCTAATATTTGAACTTATTTATTTAACACACGTTTACATGGCACTTCCTCTGAATCAGGCAATATTCTGAAAGATTTACTAATGTTAATTCATTGATGTGTGTACACTTTTAAATAACTCCTAACAATAAACACATTTTTCGTTTTCGTTTAAAAAAATCCAACAGTATAGAAGTACATACAATAAAATAACTTCAGATCCCCCTTCGTTTCCTGTCCTGCTACCCACTCCTCCCAAGGAACAACTGCTATTAGCATTTACAGTGTATTCTTCTGGGTACTTTTTTATGAACTGCATACATATAATATCTAGTTTTAGGGTGGTGGTAAACACAATAGGGATCAGACTGTAAGTTATGTTCTATACCTTCTTTTTCACCTGGCAATATATCTTGGAAATCATTGTCAGTTACTTAATTCTTTTAATCTCTGCCTAATATTCTAGGGGGTGGATGTACCTATTAGTAGACGTTCACATTGTTTCCAATTTTTCCTTATTACAAATAACACTGCCATAAACTTCCTTACAAATATATCTTTGTTCATCTGGACAATACTTCTGTTGGACAGAGTCCTAGAAGTGAAATTTTAAGGTTGCAGAATATGTGCATTAAAAAAAACTTAAGAGCTACTGCCAAACCAACCTCCAAAAACGCTCTACCAATTTATAGTCCCACTAAGAGTAATGCCCTACTCATGTAACATTGGGTATTATTATCCTTTTAAAATTATGTCTATATGATCGATTAAATCAATGCTCATTTTTGTATTAACTTACATTTATTAGATTACTAGTGATATTGAACACTTTTCATAATTTGTTGGTTATCTCTTTGTTTCTTAATGTGCCCTATTTATTTTTTCTTACTGGACATTCATCTATCTTTATTGCTTAGTAAGGACTCTTTAAATTCTAAGAATATTAACCATCTTTCATTTTTGAAAATCATGACTCTTTCTTGATAATTAGCAATTGCCATCTATGTGATATGGTCCAATGTGTCTACAAGCTATGATTGCTTTGTCTAAGATGAATAGATATTATGGCTCAGTAAACTTGGCCTACTCCTTCTCACTGTGTGAAGAAATTTTACAGCAATATCTACCTATGTAACTCTGTCAAGGTTATTTTTGTAAGTAGGTTGACCTACATATCTCAGCCTGCCCAGCTGCTCCGTTCGTTTTTGTAACTCAAAGTTCCTGTAAGAAATCAGTTTAAGCTACATTTTGATCCAGGCATTCTTGAGTCTTAACTATTAATATTGTTATGATCTCTCCACTTACCAAGCATAGGTATAAATGCAGGAAGACACACTACATAGTAATTTAGTCATGGTATCAACACCCTGATGCTAGAAAAATTCTATTATAACACAATCAATGTATGAACAGAAAAAAATCCTCTTAGACTATTTTCTGATGAGACATACATACATTTTTCTTTACATTTGAAACATAGTCACTTGATTTCTTCCTATTAGCAGCACAATACTTCCTTTAACCATCTCATTTATCTAGCGCCTTGTTTTTTATAACTCATGGTTCTTTAAAGTAGTGGACATTTTATATAAATGGAATCACATAATATTTGGCCTTTTGTGTCTGGCTGACTGCTTTCACGTAGTATACTGTTTACAAGGTTCATCCATGTTATAACATGTATCAGTAGTTCATTCCTTTAAAATTTTCTTTTAATTAACAGACTTTATTTTTTAGAGCAGTTTTAGTTTTACCCAAAAGTTGAGTAGAAAGCACAGAGATTTCCCATATACCTTCTTCCCTCCCGCAACATACACAGTTTCCCCAATTATATTGATACATTACTATGAACTAAAGTTCACAGTCTACATTAGGGTTCAATCTTTGAGTTGCATATTCTATGTGTTTTGACACATGTATAATGACATGTACCCACCATTACAATATCATGCAGAATAGTTTCATTGACCTAAAAATTCCTTGTGCTCTGTCTATTCTTTCCTCCCTCCCTCTCGCCAAGCCCCTGGCAACCAGTGATCTTTTTACTGACCCCACAGTTCTGCTGTTTCCAGAATGTCATATGGTTGGAATCATATAGTATGTAGCCTTTTCATATTGGCTTCTTTCACTTAGCAATATTCATTTAAGGTGTCTTCATGTTTTTTCATGGTTGGATAGCTCATTTTTTTAAATCACTGAATAACAGTCCATTATATGGATGTACTACAGTTTGTTTATCCATTCACCTATTAAAGGCATCTTGGTTGCTTCCAAGTTTTGGCAATTTTGAATAAAGCCTGCTGTAAACCATTCAGGTGTGTTGTGGTATCTCCTTGTTTTAATTTGCAGTTCCCTCATGACATGTGATGTTAAGCATCCTTTCATATGTTTATTTGCTATCTGTATATCTTCCTTGGTGAGGTATCTGTTCAGATCTTTTGCCCATTTTATTTGAGTTGCTCGCTTATTGTTGTGTTTTAATTCTTTATATATTTTGGATATCAGTCCTTTATAAGCTAAGTGTTTTGCAAAGATTTTCTCCCAGTCTGTAGCTTATCTGTTCATCACATGTTATTTCTGTATAAAGCTTAACCAGACTTTTTGTTTGTTTCTATTCTGATTCCAGAGAACTTTAGGCTTAATACAAAGTTGTAATGTATTTCTTCATCTACTCTCGACCTTATCTCAATATCAGTCCACACAGGACGATATCTTTTTTCCTAGGCCCAAGGAAAAAGGCATGTTTTGTCTGTGGAGGCAAGTCATTTGCTGGAGTTTTTCATTCTGTCCTTTCTGAGATACCTTAGGCCCTTCCTCTCTATCATCATCATTTCTGTCTCCTATGTCCAACTCCTCTCCTCTCCCTTCAAAGGGGAATGTGTTCCCCTTCACCTGGTATTGCTGTTTCCATCTTCACTGTGTGACCTACATCTGCTTGTCTTCAGGTCCTCACATCCTACCTTGTAGCTTACAACCTTCAGTCTACAGGAAGATTGTCTATAACTTTCCAATCATAAGATCATAAGATCCATCAACTATTCTAAGTTCTCTCTGAAGCCTTTAACACTTGATCACCAGCTAGATATTAAAACCTTGTTTCCATGTACTATACCTTCCTATTTCTCTTTCTGTGTTTCTGATTCCCCCATTTAAGTTATAATTCCTGATTCAGTCTTTGGCCTTCTAATCCTCTTTTTTTACAATTTCCCTCTAAGGATTGATTTATTCATACAATATAAGAATCCTACAAAATAAGGTGGGTTGGCCATGCAAGGATTAACCTTTGACCAAGAGTTAGCTAGAAAAGACAACAAACTTGGTACAGCCAGATATTTAAGGTAGCTGAGAAACTTCCTCCTGCTTACTTGCTTCTCCTACCTCACTCTTGCACTTTGGTCCATGGCTAATTCCTTTTGCCTCTGACTTCATTCTCCTATTTTCTTTTTTTTTTTTTTTTTTTTTTTTTTTGCGGTACGCGGGCCTCTCACTGTCGTGAGGCTCCGGACGCGCAGGCTCAGCGGCCATGGCTCACGGGCCCAGCCGCTCCGCGGCATGTGGGATCCTCCCAGACCGGGGCACGAACCCGGTTCCCCTGCATCGGCAGGCGGACTTTCAACCACTGTGCCACCAGGGAAGCCCGATTCTCTTATTTTCCTACCCCATCTCCTCTCAGCCCCCCTCTGCTATTTCTCAGATTTAGGTTTTGGAGTTTCTGATCCTGATCCACCAACTTGAGTTCTGAAAACATTTGCTTCCTCTATCTTATAGTCTAATTTTAGCATTACTGGTCCTAAATTGAACTCAACTCTGAACTCAACCATATTAACTAAATAGGTGCCAAAGTCTCTTTCTCTTACCTGTGTCTCAATGGTAACCTGTGGGATGATTCTCAAAGTTGGTGCTCTGGTGCTGACCTTTTCTCTGTGCTGTAGCTCCACATCACCAGTTGCCTACAGGACATTTCAACTTGGAAGTCTGTTTACTGCCTTAAACTCAGCATTCCAAAACCAAGCTTGTCATTTCAATCCCCCTCTCTTCCTGAAGAAAGAGCTTCCTTCTCCAAAATGCCCCATGTGCCAAAAGAACCATTAATGATTTAATCACCCAGTTCTAAACACTTGAAGCCCTCTTGGATTGTTGTCCATAAATAGGCATAAGCACATCATAGCAATTCAGCACTTTTTGAAGCCTCCATCTCCATACCGTTGAGCGTCTCTGGCTCAGCACTACCATCCCTCACCATCTCTGAATTATTTTAACTGTAGCCAAGATGCTCTCATCCTTACAATGTGTCAAGAACTCATTAACCTCAGGTTTCCCCCGTCCAGAAAAGTCATGAGTTTAAACAAACTGACTGTTCATCCCAATGTTTCCTGTTGTCATAAGTAAAGAAGGTAAGAAACTATATAAAGGCCTTACACATATTAAAAACTAGTTTTTTAAAACTACTTTTGTATGAGTATTTTTATACCACATACAGTATTCTTTAGAAATCTCATTAGAAGCTCTTCAGAAAGTATCTCCAATATTTAAGACTATGGCTAAGTATTTTATAGAGGCTTATGGAAGATATGTAATAATCTCAGGAAAAATAGTGAGGAAATATAAAATTGCTATTCAGAGAAATGCATGAGACCCAGAGGGGATTCTTCTACTTATCTATTTTTTTTCATTTTCCAAAAATAATTTGTCATCAAAATGCAACACCAATGACATGGATAATAAACCACACTATTTTTTAATTTCCGGCAATATTCTCCAGTGGAGAAGAAACAGAGAAGGCTATGAAAAATATGCTTAGAGCATTAATATTTAATTAATGTAGTAGGACCCTAAAATGAATATTATAAATGTAAAAGCCTTGTAAGTTGTGTCTAGTAAATTCAGGACATTCTTAATGGACAACCTTGAACACAGAGAGAGCTTAAAGCTTGGCCTAACAACAAAGAGAAATTTGGAAGGGCTAATCGTTTATTACCAGCGTGGCATATCAATCCAAAGAGGTGAGGACGAGAAGCATTCCATGTGGTTCATCAGTAGTTCAGCCAAGGTCTCTCATTCTGTATCTTAGAACAGTCTAGCTGAAAAGCTAGGAAGCAATCTTCAAAACCATACTGCATTACTGCCCCCATACTCACTTTCCATTTTCACCCAGGTTCAGTCAGTCGGCAATAGTGTCTCATCACTTCCTTTAGGTGCTGTTTCTCTTCAAAATTCAACTATTTATTTTCAGGGGTAGATTCCATATGAGTAAGCCAAAGAACAAAAATTCAAACCCAAAGAAACAGATGGAAGGAAGGAATTAATAAAAATAAAATCTGAAAATAATAAATGGGAAAACAACCAGCAAAACTGATAAATCATTCCAGAAAAGGTCCTTGTAGAGAAAATCAATAAAACATATATAAATCACTAGTTAGTTTAATCAGGGGAAAAAGGGACTTCCCTGCTGGGCCAGTGGTTAAGACTCTGCACTCCCAATGCAGGGCCATGGGTTTGATCCCTGGTGGGGGAACTAAGATCCCTCATGCTGCATGGTGTGGCCAAAAAAAAAAAAAAAGAATCAGGGGGAAAAACCCACAAATATACTAAAACAGAAATGATAAAGAAAATATAATCACAGCTGAAGAAAAAAATAAAAGAACTATAATAGACTCTCCACACAACCCTAAGCTTATATATTCGAAAAGTTATATATTGGCAAGTTGTGAATTTTAAGGAAAATATAAATTAACAAAATTGAATAAAAAAGAATGAGAAAATTTGAGCAAAGCAGTCACCACAGAAATAAATAACAGAGAGAGTTGTAATGGAATCATTCTCAGAAAAGGTGTCAGGTGTAGATGGCTACATAGTCAAATTCTTTCAAACGTTCAAGAACAAGGTACTTCATAAGCTATTCAAACTATTCCAGAATCCAGAGAAATACAGAAAACCCTCAAATATTTTTTGAAGGCACAATAATTCTGACAGCATATCCTAATAAAAATAGCACAGATCATTTTAGAGGATTGGTTCAAGATGGCAGAGTAGAAGGACATGCTCTCACTCCCTCTTTAGAGAACACCAGAATCACAACTAACTGCTGAACAATCATTGACAGGAAGACACTGGAACTCTCCAAAAAAGATACCCCACAAGCAAAGACAAAGGAGAAGCCGCAATAAGATGGTACGAGGGGCACTATCACAATAAAATCAAATCCTATAACTGCTGGGTGGGTGACTCACAAACTGGGGAACACTTATACCACAGAAGTCCACCCACTGGAGTGAAGGTTCTGAGCCCCATGTCAGGCTTCCCAAACTGTGGGTTTGGCAACGGGAGGAGGAATTCCTAGAGAATCAGACTACGAAGGCTAGCGGGATTTGAATGCAGGACTTCAACACGACTGGGGGAAACAGAGACTTCACTCTTGGAGGGCACACACAAAGCAGTGTGCCCATCGGGACCAAGGGGAAGGAGCAGTGACCCCATAGGAGACTGAACCAGACCTACATGCTAGTGTTGGAGGGCCTCCTGCAGAGGAGGGAGGCAGCTGTGGCTCACCAAGGGACAAGGAAACTGGCAGCAGAAGTTCTGGGAAGTACTCCTTGGCGTGAGCCCTCCCAGAGCCTGACATTAGCCCCACCAAAGAGCCCAGGTAGGCTCCAGTGTTGGGTTGCCTCAGGCCAAACAACCAACAGGGAGGGAACCCAGCCCCACCCACCAGCAGACAAGTGGTTTAAAGTCTTACTGAGTCCTGCCCACAAGAGCAACAGCCAGCTCTACCCACCACCAGTCCCTCCCATCAGGAAACTTCCACAAGCCTCTTAGATAGGCTCATCCACCAGAGGGCAGACAGCAGAAGCAAAAAGAACTACAATCCTGCAGCCTGTGGAACAAACACCACATTGACAAAAAGAGAGACAAGATGAAAAGGCACAGGGCTAAGTACCAGATGAAGGAAAAAGATAAAACCCCCAAAAAACAACTAAATGAATTGGAGATAGGCAACCTTCCAGAAAAAGAATTCAGAATAATGATAGTGAAGATGATCCAGGACCTCAAAAAAAGAATGGAGGCAAAAATCGAGAAGATGCAAGAAATGTTTAACAAAGATCTAGAAGAATTAAAGAACAAACAAATAGAGATGAACAATACAATAACTGAAATGAAAAATACACTAGAAGGAATCAATAGCAGAATAACTGAGGCAGAAGAATGGATAAGTGATCTGGAAGACAGAATGGTGGAATTCACTGCTGTGGAACAGAATAAAGAAAAAAGAATGAAAAGAAATGAAGACAACTAAGAGAGCTCTGGGACAACATTAAATGCAACAACATTCACATTATAGAGGTTCCAGAAGGAGAAGAGAGAGAGAAAGGACCCGAGAAAATATTTGAAGAGATTATAGTAAAAAACTTCCCTAACATGGGAAAGGAAATAGTCACCCAAGTCCAGGAAGCGCAGAGAGTCCCATACAGGATAAACCCAAGGAGAAACATGCCGAGATACATAGTAATCAAATTGGCAAAACTTAAAGACAAAGAAAAATTATTGAAAGCAGCAAGGGAAAAACGACTAATAACATACGGAACTCCCATAACGTTAACAGCTGATTTCTCAGAACAAACTCTACAAGTCAGAAGGGAGTGGCATGATATACTTAAAGGGATGAAAGGGAAGAACCTACAATGAATATTACTTTACCCGGCAAGGATCTCATTAAGATTCGATGGAGAAATCAAAAGCTTTACAAACAAGCAAAAGCTAAGAGAATTCAGCACCACCAAACCAGCTCTACAACAAATGCTAAAGGAACTTCTCTAAGTGGGAAACACAAGAGAAGAAAAGGACCTACAAAAACAAGCCCAAAACACTTAAGAAAATGGTAACAGGCACATACATATTGATAATTACCTTAAATATGAATGGATTAAATGCTCCAACCAAAAGACACAGGCTTGCTGAATAGATACAAAAACAAGACCCCATGGAATATTCTGCACGATACATCACATCCTGGGTCACAAATCAAGCCTCAGTAAACTAAAGAAAACTGAAATCATATCAAGCACCTTTTCTCACCACAACGCTATGAGATTAGAAATGAATTACAGGGAAAAAAAGGTAAAAAACACAAAAACATGGAGGCTAAACAATACATTACTAAATAACCAAGAGATCACTGAAGAAATCAAAGAGGAAATCAAAAAGTACCTAGAGACAAATGACAATGAAACATGATGATCCAAAACCTAGGGGATGCAGCAAAAGCAGTTCTAAGAGGGAAGTTTGTAGCTATACAAGCCTAACTCAAGAAACAAGAAAAATCTCAAACAATCTAACATTACACCTAAAGGAACTAGAGAAAGAAGAACAAACAAAGCCCAAAATTAGCAGAAGGAAAGAAATCATAAAGATCAGAGCAGAAATAAATGAAATAGAAACAAAGAAAACAATAGCAAAGATCAATAAAACTAAAATC
>NC_041215.1:83007912-83009144 GCF_002837175.3 Physeter macrocephalus
AACCTGGAAGAAATGAACAAATTCTTAGAAAGGTATAAACTTCCAAGACTGAACCAGGAAGAAATAGAAAATATGAGCAGACCAATCACAAAAAATGAAATTGAAACTGTGATGAAAAATCTTCCAACAAACAAAAGTCCAGGACCAGATGGCTTCACAGGTGAATTCTATCAAACATTTAGAGAGGAACTAACACCCATCCTTCTCAAACTCTTCCAAAAAATTACAGAGGAAGAAACACTCCCAAACTCATTCTAGGAGGCCACCATCATCCTGATACCAAAATCAGACAAAGATACCACAAAAAAAAGAAAATTACAGACCAATATCACTGATGAATATAGATGCAAAAATCCTCAACAAAATACTAACAAACAGAATACAACAACACATTAAAATGATCATACACCATGATCAAGTGGGATTTATCCCAGGGATGCAAGGATTCTTCAATATATGCAAATCAATCAATGTGATACACCATATTAACAAATTGAAGAATAAAAACCTTATGATCATCTCAATAGATTCAGAAAAAGACTTCGACAAAATGCAACACCCATTTATGATAAAAACTCTTCAGAAAGTGGGCAAAGAGGGAACCTACTTCAACATAATAAAGGCCATATACGACAAACCCACAGCCAACATCATTCTCAATGGTGAAAAGCTGAAAGCATTTCCTCTAAGATCAACAACAAGACAAGGATGTCCACTCTCACCACTATTATTCAACATAGTTTTGGAAGTCATAGCCATGGCAATCAGAGAAGAAAAAGAAATAAAAAGAATACAAATTGGAAAAGAAGAAGTAAAACTGTCACTGTTTGCAGATGACATGATGGTATACATAGAGAATCCGAAAGATGCCACCAGAAAACTACTAGAGATATTCAATGAATTTTGTAAAGTTGTAGGATACAAAATTAATGCACAGAAATCTCTTGCATTTCTATACACTAATGATGAACAATCTGAAAGAGAAATTAAGGAAACACTCCCATTTACCAATGCAACAAAAAGAATAAAATACCTAGGAATAAACCTACCTAGGGAGACAAAAGGCCTGTATGCAGAAAACTATAAGACACTGATGAAATAAATTAAAGATGATACAAACAGATGGAGAGATATACCATGTTCTTGGATTGGAAGAATCAATATTGTGAAAATGACTATACTACCCAAAGCAATCTACAGATTCAATGCAATCCCCATCAAATTACCAATGG
>NC_041215.1:83009858-83026415 GCF_002837175.3 Physeter macrocephalus
TGCTCAACATCACTAATTATTAGAGAAATGCAAATCAAACTACAATGAGATATCACCTCACACCAGTTAGAATGGGCATCATCAGAAAATCTACAAACAACAAACGCTGGAGAGGGTGTGGAGAAAAGGGAACCGTTTTGCACTTTTGGTGGCAATGTAAATTGATACAGCCACTATGGAGAACAGTATGGAGGTTCCTTAAAGCACTAAAAATAGAATTACCATATGACCCAGCAATTCCACTACGGGGCATATACCCAGAGAAAACCGTAATTCAATGAGACACATGCACCCTAATGTTTATTGCAGCACTATTTACAATAGCCAGGTCATGGAAGCAACCTAAATGCCCATCGACAGACGAATGGATAAAGAAGTTGTGGTACATATGTACAATGGAATATTACTCAGCCATAAAAAGGAACGAAATTGGGTCATTTGTAGAGACGTGGATGCATCTAGAGACTGTCATACAGAGTGAAGTAAGTCAGAAAGAGAAAAACAAATATCGTATATTAACGCATATATATGGAACCTAGAAAATGGTACAGATGAACTGGTTTGCAGGGCAGAAATAGAGAAACAGATGTAGAGAACAAACGTATGGATACCAAGCAGGGAAAGTGGCGGGGGTTGGGGGTGGTGGTGCGATGAATTGGGCGATTGGGTTTGACACGTATACACTGATGTGTATAAAATGGATGACTAATAAGAAAGAAAAAATTTTTTTAAAATAGCACAAAAATTAAACTTAGAAAATAAGTCCCTTATGAAAACAAATAGGAAATATCCTAACATATTAGAAGATTAAATATATATATTCATATATTAAATACATGTATTCACTGTACTACACCATTTTACATAAGGGACTCTAGCATCCATGGATTTTGGTATCCATAGGGGCTCCTGGAACCAATCCCCTTTGGATACTGAAGGGTGACTGTATATACATTTGTATATTAAGAAATTGAATTTACCCAAATATTAATAAATAATGGACATGACCAAGAATCTCTATTCACTGAACTTATGGTTCAATACAGCAAAATCAATTATTGTAAACTAAATTAACTTCTAAAGAAACAAATAGAATCACTTTAATATTCTAAAAAGTCATTTGGTAAAATCCACTACCCATTGGCTATGAAATTTTTAATATGCTAGAAAGGATATTAAAGAAGATTTTTTAAATGGAGAAACATGCCATATTTCTAAATGAAAAAGCTCTGTATTAAAAAGAGATCAATTATCCCTCCAAATTAACTATAAATTTTATTCTAGTGAAAATTGGAATGATACCTTTGGCATTTGAAAAAGAAAAGTAATTTTAAAATTCAAATGGAATGAAAAATGTACAACAATAACCAACATTAAAAGAAATAAGAGAAGTAAGATGTAAGGCTATGATGATCAAAATAGAGAAGTATTAAGGACATAATAATCACACAAAATAATGGAACAGAAGTCCAGAAACAGTACATACAACAAGTTCATATGTGACAAAGGTGGCATTTCAAATCAGTTAGAAAAGGATGGATTTAGTCAACATATGATGTTAGGACAAAGCGTTCACAATTTGGGGGAAAAAAACTGTAAAAATTAGAAAATCTTTAAAAAAAATCCCAGAGAGATTAAAGATAGGATAAAAGATAAAATTATAAAAATCATAGGAGAAATGTTGTAAATATTTATGTAGTCTTTAATTGTGAAAGTCCTTTCCAGCCATAACACGAAATGTGGAAATTGTATGAGAGACTCTGGATACATTTGCAAATGAAAACATTTATATCTCAAATATAAAATAATACTAAAAGGCAAAATAAACTGAGAAAAATGATTTGCAATGTTTATGATAATTGTGAATACCCTAAATAGGCAAAGAATTCTCTCAAATCAATCAGAAAAAAATAATCTCATAAAAATGATCAAAAGATATAAACAGGCAATTCACACAAAAAAGAAATAGCTAAAAAATATATGAAAAAAAGTTCAGTATACTAATTATCAAAGAAATATAAATTAAATTAACAAGTTATCACATTTCTCCTATTATGTTGACAAATATTATAATTAAAACTAATTTCCAGAGCTAATAATAATGTGGGAAATAGGCATCTCTTGAGAGAGAGAAATTGGTGTAGCATTTCTGAAGACCAGTTTTGTGAAATGTATCAAATGCCTTTAAAAAGAACAGGCCCTTCATCCTTACAATTCCATTCTTAGAAATTTATCTCCAGAAAATAATCTGACAGGATCATTCAAATGTGCTCATGTCTTACCAGGGGAAAGTTCACATTTTGTAAGTCCTGAAACTTATACATTTGGAAAGAGAGCTCCTTCAGAAAAAAAAATTACAAAATTGTGAAAACAAAATTAGTGATAAAAATGAATATTTATTTAGAATGAGGTAAGAAATCACAATACATTACAGATTTTTAAAAGTTGACAAATACCACAGGCATTACAACAGCTGAAAAAAGCATGGTATTTATATTAATTTTCCTAAATTTTTGACAGTGTGCTTTTTGATTGCCTCACCGTGTGATAATTTTTTAATATTGTTTTCTACAAACATACAGAAAAATAATTCAGTCTTCTCTAGCATGATCACTCAAATTTTGTTTTATATTATTGATTGGATGCATAATACATGTTAACTTCACCCAGAGACATATTTCCTATTTGCAGTACTAGTACAGGTTTGTGTCCTACAGTTGCAGGAATTCTGATAAATTATATTTTCAACAATTCCAACCTAACAGTAATAAAGAAAAGAAAGCATGATTTGTTTATCACTGTATATGCTGCATTATTGAGTATGCTCCTCACAGGAGAGAACATGTGCTTTGACTAGGCATCTATGAAGATCAAACTTTACATATCTAATGAGTGCAAGAATTTTCCATAGACCAGCTTCTGGCTTCATACATTTTAAACCTTGTTTCTCCTCCACTGTGTATACTTCCAGGGCCACATGCTGTAGAACATACTCATATCACAGCGTGACCTCTGGCCTTGAATATTTGTGTCAAGATGTTGAGTGAGCTTGGAATAGTGGGTGAAAGAGTATTCAGGGAAGCTATTCTTACAACATAGCAACAATTTTACACAAAAGGGACTGAATACCATATAAATATATGTTACTAGACTCAAACTAAATATATTCCCAACTTGAATTCTTCCTTAACTGGTCCCAAAAATGTCTGTGGCCCCTCCAACAACACTTGACAAATGGGGAAGCAAGACAGACAGGAAGTCGGAATGGAAAAAGAAAGTTGTCTCAAGAGAATCCATTAAAATATCTTACATTTGCTAACCTTATAAAACTTTGCTCCTTCTCATTATTACTTGCTGGAGTTCCTCAAGGCTTGATCCTGAGACTTCTTATCTCAGTCACTTCTTTTCCTAGGAAATCTGATCCACAACAGTGGGGTAAAATAGTCTACATGCCTTTGACCTCTAAATTTGTATTTCTAACCCAGAGTTTTCCTTTGAGACCTGGATCTATCTGCTTCCTCAATATTTTCATTTACATGTCTTATATGTCTCAAAAGGACCTCAAATACCTTATCCATGATAGAACTCACAATTAACCACCCTCAACAACTTATTTCTCTTCCAAGAGGAATGTGGTGTCTTAGTGAAGATAACACCTTTCAAACAAGGGTTGAATCCAAAAACCTAGGAGCCATGCCCTATACCCAACACATCACCAAGTCCTTTTGATTTTACCTGTTACTTATCTCTCAACATTGTCTGCTTCTCTTCAATCATTTCTTCCCACTCCCTCACCTCCACTGCAATCCAAGCTACCCTCAGGGTTCTTCCATGGCTTCCTACTGCCTAGAGGACCTGGATTCAAAGCCCTACACAATCGAGCCCCAGCATATTTTTTTAGACTCGTCTTCCAGCACTCTTCTCCCTCCATATTCCATCTACGCTAGCTACAGTAGGTTATTCACTCCTATGCACAATAAAGTTTTATGTCTCTGTCTTTCTTCATTATTATTCCCTCATTCCAGAATATTCTTGCCCACTTTGTCCATCTGTTCAACTCTACTTATTTTACAAGGCCCAGCTCAAATATCATCTCGATGAATTTTTCCTGAACCTTTCCTTTTGCCCTACCATTTTCTCTCTACCACTCTTTCCACTCTACCAAACAAGTAACTGGTACTCCATCATACTTTTACAGCTCTTTGTACATACCACTAATACGTAGCTCTAGATATCATTCAAGGTAAAATTTCAGCAATGTTGGTAGAGCTTCTTTTCCCTGACTATTTGCACAAGAATGTTGGGCCTGGCCTTCACTGGCCCAAATTGGGTTACATGATCATTGCTGAACCAATCCGTGAAGCCAAAAAAAAGCAATCTTCTGTTAGGCCAGAACGGAGCCATATGTCCATCACTGAGCTTGAGGTGGAAACAAGGACTTAGAATGGAGGATGGGTTAGCTCTCTAGAGGAAAATCAAGGCCCAACTACCAAGATGCTGAGTGCCCAAAATAATAAGTGTACACAGGTATTTTACAATTAATGGGGAAAATTATCAGTAACTTTCCTGTCAGACAGTATTCTCAGTGTTACCTCTCTGATTTGATATTTCATAAATGTGAAATCTATCCCTGAAAATATTGTTGGGTTCTTAAGAGCATTAGGTTCATGTTTCTGAACCTGCAGCATAATACCTAGCACACAGTGGCTGCTCAAGGAATATATTTCTAATTAAATAAGAGAATGATTTAATAAATAACACAGTCTGTAAAATAATACCTAAAATAATGTATAGAAAATTTCATACATAAATACATAAATTAACCACAACAAGAAACAGAGATCTACTCTACCCTAAAGTGCAATTCATTATTTAACAAGTGACCAAGTAGGACACAACTTGTGTTGGCTTAAAGGAAAAACTACATTTCCCCATCTCCTTTCTCTTCTTTTCCTTTAAAAGAAAAGTTCATACTTTTTAAAGTCATTGCTTTAAATTCTTGTCTTCACTTACTAAAATCAACTGTAATATGATCATGTATGAACCCAAATTGTATTTTAGACTTATTCTATAAATTACAGCATCTGTGACCATGATCGAATCGGAGTTTGCCTCAAGCTGACACTGCAGAAATGTTGACTACCAAGTAGAGTTCTGCCTGAGCTAAAAACAATAATGCTGTTTGTTTTGGTCTTAAGAAGAAGAAATTTTTCTTACTAATATCTCTGACAGACCTACTCTACCAAATAAGATTGATTTCATGATTGCTCCAACGCTTATCCATTGACCATGAGTGTTAAACAAGGCTGTCAGCTCAAGGAATTTATAAGATCCAACGTCAAATCCATGGATAGAGAGTGAACTCCTCAATGCCAAGAGTCAATATTTTATTCAGTTCCCTGTACCTCTGAAATAGGGCACAATATTTGACACAAAATTTTCTCAAGAAATAATTCTTAATTGATACAAGCACACATACACACGTATATGTCTTTATGGTATAATATGCTTCTTCATGTTCTACTTACTGCTAAGCTTTCCTTTACCAAGAGAGCATGTAGTACCAGTCTTCTCATGCACACACGCCAACCATGAGGCTTAGAGGGCAGAGGTGGGTTGGATAGACAAAGGACCAATTTTCAGATTTTACTCACTTTTCTTGCTTTGAAAAAGAATAGGGGAGCAGCAAAAATTCTTTCTGTATCTATATTAATTTACAAAGTTAATGAAGATAATAGAAACCAAAACAAACAAACAGCTATCACTGGAAGCATGATTTGTGCAAATTATATGTTAGACTCAGCACGAATTTTATCTTGCCTACATATCGTATGCAGCCATTCTTAACAAACGGCTTCAAGCTAACTTCAGAAAATGTCTTTTTCATTTTCTAGGGGGAAAATAATGCTTGATTTATCACCTATACTTCTACTAAATATTTTTAAAAGCTAAAAAGGAACTCAAACTTTCTTTCCTTCCTGATTTCATGATAGTTAATGGAAAAATCTGTAGGAAAATATTACCTTCACATTTTCTTGTTAGAAACCCTCTTGCTCTCTAAGAAGTAAATTGTAGGTCTAAGAGAATCAATTTAAGGCTTCGCTAAGAGAAACATTTTGATTCAATGATTTATAGCCCAATAGCTCCTCAATGTTTGCATTATATTGATAATTTAATGGACACAACCCCAATAAGCAACTAGGAAATTAAGGCACTGAAAATGAACAACTCTAGGCAGTAAATAAGGAGCCCACAAAACAGGAGATAGAGCAAGTTCCAGCCTTTGAGATTTGAGAGGTTTGAAGAACAGTATTGGCTCTCAGAAATGTTCCAAAGCGGAGTTGATAATTTCACAGTATTTCATAACTATTTATTGATTTTTATTTAAGTCCGTAATGTGGTAGGGACAATAGCTTGTTCATTATTTACCTGTTTTTCTTTTCCAGAGTTTTTTACCTCCACTCAAGCTACCTGTAATCACACATTTTTGGCCCTATGTACTTAGAAACCCCGCCCACTATGAGGACAGGAAGATAATTTTTTCATTCTAAGCCTTCAAGTCCTGATCAGCTTTGACCCGCACCATCAGAAAAATCTCCTCACGGATCTCTGTGCCTCCAGTGTCTCTCCAGTGAGGTCTCCTCTCCTCTCTGCTGCCACTGACTGCAGACCTGATGACGTACTCTCCTGCTTAAACATCCTCAGCAGCCCCCCACTGCCACCAGGTCAGGGCCCTCCTGGCCCTTCACAATCTGGCCCCAACATATATTCCTCATCCCTCACCTCCTGCTGGCCCTCATGCAACTGACCCTGGCCCACACTTGTGAAATATGAAGCTGACAACATCTCCCTTCCTTTTAATTATTATCTTTACAAAGGCAATGCCATGACAATTAACAGAACTTTTCAGGCCAGTCTTTGCACTTGAAATATCTTCTCTTTCTGTGTATTTATGATTATTTTAGAAAATTTTGCCCTAATGTATAACCTGCCACTTCTGGTACTTAAGTCAAATTAGCAAATGTTTCTTAAATATCTAGTCTCCAGCATTGATTTTGTTCTGTGGAAATGTGAAGAGTATGAAAATGCACCTCTTAACTGTTGAGATTATAGACAGGAACAAACTCCTCATCCTCCAGGCTACCAGACTGTGGGCTCAGGCTGTCAAAGGCAAAGCTGCTCTATAGTCGGCTGGCAATAAAAGTGCCAAGTCACATGGTTAGACAACGGAGTTCTAGAAAAACACATTTTCCATATTCTAATAAGTCCTTCGCTGAAAATATATCAGATTATTGGTAAAATGAAACAATAAAATAACTATTTCAGTATCTCGATCTTTGCATTAGTTTCTCTACCTCTGAAAGAGAAATACCAATAGTAACTGCTTCCCTAAGGTAAAGGAATATCTCAAAGAGCTGGAGTTATGCTATAATTTAAAATGCTACAATACCAGGTTCACCATATATTATTACAGTGGATTTTATTTAAATGAGTATGAGCACTCTTACCATAGGGTCTGGCAATCACACTCCTCGTTATTTACCCAAATGAGTCAAAAACTAATGTCCACACAAAACCTGCACAAGATGTTTATAGCAGCTTTATTCATAATGGCCGAAACTTGGAAACAACCAAGATGTCCTTCAGTCGGTGAATGGATGAATAAACTGTGGTACCTGCAGATAATGGGATGTTATTCAGTGACAAAAAGAAATGAGCTATCAAGCCATGAGAAGACATGGAAGAACCTTAAATGTACATTGCTAAGTGAAAGAAGTTAAGCCGAAAAGGCTACATATTGTATAATTCTAACGATATGACAATCTGGAAAAGGCAAAACTATAGAGACAATAAAAAGATGAGAGGTTTGAGGGGGAAGAAAGGATGAATAGGCAGAGCACAGAGAATTTTTAGGGCAGTAAAACTATTCTGTACGATACTGCAATGGTGAATACACGCCATAATACATTTGTCATAACCCATAAAATATTCCACACTGGGAGTGAACCTTAATGTAAACTATGGACTCTGGATGATAATGACGTGTCAGTGTAGGTTCACAGATTGTAACAAATGTACCTCTCTGGTGTGGGATGTTGAGAGTGGGGGGATAATGCATGTGCGGTGACAGTGTGTATATGGGAGCTCCTGGTACTTTCCACTGAATTTTGCTGTGAACCTCAAACTGCTCTAAAAATTAAAGTTGATTAATTTTTAAAAGAATGTAAGATAGAGAAAATGCCATTTAATAAATCTCATCTAATGAAGACTTACAAAGCTACATGACAATCACTTGACAGATGTGAAGATTTTATTTCTGTGATTCTAAGAATAAATTATAGAAAATTATAACATAGGTTCAATATCTCCAGATCCTGTGTAAGTACTGATTCTGACTGAAACTGAAGAATTAACTTTATTCAAAATAATAGAATAGTCTAGAAATCTTGAAGTTATGCTTTCAATTTTTATGTTTCTCAAAATAAAGGTGTTTGAGAACTTTGAAAACCTAAGCTGTGTTCCTTTAGGTCAATGTGGAGGGAAGAATAGAAGAAAAAAAAGCCTCCAGCAAAATGAAATCTTTTTCCTTTATGAGATTTGCTAGAGTTTTCAGGGAAATCTGAGTGTTGGAGGTGGGGAGAGTGAAGGCTGAGGTGACTCACCCCTTTCCATAGGTGCCACCAGCCTGGTCCTGGGGTCTCCTGGCCACCCCTGGTCACTCGTCTTCTCCCCCCACCCCAAGAGCAGCGAGTGCCTGCCCACAGGGTCTCAGCTCCAAACCCTGTTTTCCTCCTCACCCTGCAAGAGGAGTGCACATTCTCTGGGGTTTGGAGACCATATTTGGAGACACCATTTTTTAGTTCACTGAGAATCTTGGTTTGTTGGGTAAAATGTTCAGGGACATTGACGAGAGGTCAGAGAGATCAAAATTAAATGAATACTTAGCAATGCATTAACCTTGAGAAATGAAGACTGCCATACTTTAAATAACCTTATCTTAAAATTGTATTTTAAAGACTGCATTAGCTTGACAAATTTTCAATGTGTGTTTTTCAAATATTCCGCAAATATATTTTCATATTCATGGATATCTATGAAAATATATAATTTCATTCTGTGTTTTTATGTGTGCTTAAATTTACATTAATATGTAAAAAATTATATAAGTGTGTTATGAATCTCAAATAAATAAAGACTGTATCGGTATTGCAAAGCCTAGTGGGATGAACCTGAAATTTCCTCTGTACAAGGACAAAACTCTTGTTTCAGCTCATAATTCCTGTGAGGCAGCTTCTGTGGTTTTCCTTCTCCTTTTCACATTTGTATGCTTGCTATTGTCTTGGGTTTCTTTTATACTTAATCTCAGTTAAACTTCTTCAGACGGTTGTGTGTGGGTGAACACTTAATATCAGTTAAACTTCTTCAGGAGGTTGTGTGTGGGTAAATGTGGAGGTGTGGGGAGGGAGAGTGAATTTTGTAGTTGAATAAATTCTGTTTAGAATTTTATAAAGCTCCCCCTCTCCCCAAGCTCACATCAAACTCTCAGCACAGAAATCACAGTGCACAGTGTTGTTTTTCTTCCAGATTGCTTCTAAGCGAGGATCTAAAGACGGCAGTAAGATCTGTAAATAAGTAACTGCTATTTAAACAATAATCCCATTTTTGTAAAAGTTATTTACTTAATAAAGTTTCAGGATAAATATGATTACAATAAAAAAAATACAGTCCCTGAGAAGAAACAGCAGTGAAACACCATTTGCAACTTTGATAGAATGAGTGGGCTGTTCACTTTGTCAGCATACATGTGTGATTTGGCAATTAATACTTCAGATTTCTCTTTGCTCAATTTGAAGCTTATTCTTTGAGGTTTAAACTGGTCAGTTAATTATGTGCAATTCAACAGCTATCTCACAATATCATTTTATATTTGTGTAGCTTGTCATAAAATGACTAGTGTTTCTGAAGCTAATTTTTCTAATATTAAAGATGTATTAGAGGCAAATTTACTCTTTAAACAAGTTCCTCAGAGCATGCAGTAGACAACCCATACATGCTTCCAGAGTAAAAGGCATGCATCCAAGCAGGCAGGCAAGCATGCATTAGCAGCTGCATAATGCCTACCTTGCAGGTAATCAAGAGCCATATCCAATACCTGGGTTAGTAGTCAACGAAAAACAAGATCAGGAAAGATAAAAAATATATTGTCTTCGCATGAGTCCCAGTATTTATCCTGGGGAAGACCAGGTCAAAGGCAGAAGCAGCAATCAGTGCTGAAAGTAGAATACTGAATAACTACCAAGCTCTAGGGCCCGACCCTTACTCTACATGGAAATGTGATGCAGAGCAGAGAAAAAGGGGAGGAAATCTCATCCCACAAGTATTCATAAGGAAGCTACTACCTAAGCATCGACTAATACAAGGCCCAGAATCACTTTGGGAACCCTGAACAAAACCCATATGCTGGTTCCTCTGATTACAGTGACCTGAATCCTATAGAGGATCCATGAGCCAACTGGCACCTGTAAGGATCCACAGAGGACTGGGTCCTTAGCTGGTCTCTGAAACTTAAATAGAAAAGCTCTAGAACTTGCGCATCAAGAAGAGTCCTGTACTGTGGCTTCTTAGCCAGGCCCACCTCCCCTTGGGACTTATAGTCACAGGCTAATCCACTGATTCCCATGCTTTTCACCATCAAGAACACCTTTTGTTATTTTTCCCCTTATAGGTACTATCTTGTAAAATCTTCATCTTTCTCTAAATTTGCTATTATTAATAATTTGTTTCTCATTGTTTTATTCAACATAGACATATATTAGTGCCAATCAGGACTTCCGATAAGAATATTGATAAAATTCCCACCAAAAGACATTTAAAACTCTTGTTTTATTTAATTTGTGTAGACTTGTCCTGGTTAAGCATATTGTCTCTGTTAGTCTTTTTGAATTGTTTAAATTATTCATGCATCCCACCTCTTACCAAGCACTAACCAGCAACCCAACTCTTACAAACACGACTGCCTTCTTGGACTGCTAGGGGTGAGGAGTCCTTATGCTGGGAATCACTGAGCTAGAATAGCTACAAATTTGCTTAGACCAGAACACCAGAGTAATTCAGCTGTAGTGAATATCACAGTGAGACATGATTTTACTGTGTTCATCTAGGTATGAAATTTTCAAGGCAGTGTTTCTGTTTGGATGTGAATATTGATCACCTCAAATTGGCATCTTAGCCCATGGCAGGTGCAAGGTTGCATTTGTTCAGAGGCATGACACACAGCAAATTGCAGGCAATACCCAAAAGACCTCACAAACCAAACCGATTCCTTCCACGCTCAAGGCAGGGTGGTGGTGTGGGAAGGGAGGGCACTGCCTTATCCCCACCAGCCTGAGGCAGTGTCCCAGGATCCTTGGGGAAAGATCAGCCAGAGGCAGATCTGTCGGAGGGCTGCTGCTCAAGGGCACGCCGACAGAATAAGCTTGAGCTCCGGAGCCAGAAGTTCTGGGTTTGAGTCCTGGCCCTGACCACAACACCTACCAGGAGTGTGACACTGAGTAAGGCAACTAACATCGGCCAAAGGGAGTAATAAGAAGCTCAGCCCGACCTCCCCATCTCAAGCACATGTCAGAAAGACCAGAATACCTAATCAGCTCTCAACCTGCTCCGTTTGGTGTCTTATAAAATCACTTGTCAACATACTTTGTCTCACCTGTATATAATTTTGCTTTATTTTCTCCTGGCACTCTTTTGGGCAATTCAGTAGATATCCATGTATTTATCTTAACATACTCTCATAGGGAACCATAGAAAAAGATGGGTGGGATGTCATTTGAGGAGTGTGACGTATTAACAGAGAGAAAAAAGGCAAGTGCATGTTTTACTAGGCAGACTGAAGTCTGAAAAATATTAGTGAGTCTTGAGCCGTAATAAAGAATGCTCTTTTACTATTTTTTCCCTTGCTCTCCCAGAACACAATGTTATGGTTTTCTATGCCTGGTCTATTTTGAGTTTGGTTGTATTTCGGCATTTGTGTGACAATGTCAGAGTCACAGTCACAGCCTGTCATTTCACATTCTGCTCGTGACACTTGGATCTATTTTTCATTCGGTTTCTAGAAAAAACTGTCACTCTACTTCTGTGGTTTGAGGCCATGAACAGAAAGCCATCCCTGTGCCCTGGTGCAATTTAAACAAAACACCTTGTAAATCACTCCTTCATCACTTCTCCACTGCACACAGATCTCCCCTAATGTGAAAACATTCTGAGAAGGACAGGGTCCTGAAGTTGCCCCATCAGAGATGCCCTGCAGACAAATGAATGTTTGAAAAGTGCCTTGGATAAGAAATTTATCCATTTATTCCCAGGATTTTAAAAATCAAGGAATACTTTTATTCAATTGTTTTGTATGTTGAAGATCCCTCTGATATTCCTGGGAGCTGCAAATTCTGAGAGTTTGGACTTCCAGGGAAATCATTAGGACTAATTACTATGTCCCTAAAACATCTGCGAGGCACCCCTTTACACATTTCTACAAAGGAAAGTTGTGAATGCCTTTACACACTCTAATTGGAGTGACTACACATCACATTTTGCTGGGAGATCCGGCTTATGCCTGTTGACCCTTTGCCTTTCACTTGCAGAAGTGTCCTGACTTGGATGATAAAGTATATAGTCACTTTATCTAGGTATGAAATTTTCAAGGCAGTGCTTTTGTTTTGATGTGAATATTGATCACCTCAAATTGGCATCTTAGCCCTTTATATAGAGGTATAGTATATACCTCTAATACACTTAGTTATACAAGTCAACCCTGAGGGAGACATGAACGACAAACAATTGATTAACCACAGAAGTTTAATAACAGAGTGAAAGCTTTATTGGCAAGAAGGTGTGGCTTTTTTCTTGTGAAATCTACCTAGGAAGATGATCTAAAGTTGCTTTCTACCTTTTCTTTGCAAAAAGCTGCAATGGGATAAGCAGGAAGAACACTTTAACTTTGCCTTGAGCTCCAAGGTGAAGAGATCCTATTTACCCAAAGAGGAAGCAGAGTCATCTCTCACCCAGTACAAAGGATGCTTCCAAGAATAGAGAGCAGTATATCGATTTTGTCTTCTTAAGAGCACCTCAACCACCCAAAGACATCAGCATAACCACTAGGTGCAATGAGAAAGAGAAAAGTATATATATGAAAACAGGCAAAATTACTAACTGTTAGTATTCACAATCTTTTTCTTCAGCCTGGAGGAAATAGGAGAGAAGGAGTTTCTAGGAGAGGTTGGAAAATTAGAGGGGAAAGGGAAAAAAAATCACTATCAGGATAAAAAGGAATGGCTCCTGGAAGGGAAGAGGAGGTCTGAAGGAGAGGCGGGGGGAGTGAAGCATAGCACAGCTGGGTTTGGAGTTGTTGAATGTGTGGGAAAGTTTAGGGATATGCCGCTTAGGATGCCTCTGAAAGCAGCAACAGAAATCCAAGCTAAAAGTGCCTTTAAATAAAAGGGAAGATAGCATCACACATAGAAATCCCAAAGCAGGAGGCAGGGTTGGTTAATTCAGATTCCACAGTCTCTTCCAGGACTTCGACCCTGTGCTCTGCCATCCATGTCAATTTGAATGTTTTGTCAACAGTCGGCTCAGCCTGCTCCCTTCGTGTTTCAGCAGAAGAAGCTCCATTTCTTCCCATGTGTCATCTTTTTACTCAGTGAGGAAAATCCTTCTAAGATTCCCAGCAGACTCTCACATCTCATTGGCCAGAACTGCAGACTCTCACATCTCATTGGCCAGAACTGCATATTATACCCATGCTTAAACCATTCCTGGGAAAGGAAAACAGGATCACCATATGGCTTAGACCAATCATAATTCACCCTCCTGGGGCTCAGAATGAGGCTCCCCTCCTCTAGAACCCATGGTAATGAGGCACAGGGTAGATTCTTATTAGAAAGGAGGAGGAGGAATAAGGAGTGTTTGGTTTGTGTTAGGGGATGAATTGTGTCCTCCCAAAATTTATATGTTGAAGTCCCAATACCCAGTACCTCAAAATATAACCAGAGTTAAAGAAGTAATTAACATAAAATGAGGTCACATGGGTGGGCTCTGATCCAAAATGACTGGTGTCCTTAGAAGAAGAGATGAGGACACAAACCCATACAGAAGGAAGACCGTCTAAAGATGCAGGAAGAAGATGGTCACTTACACACCAAGGAGAGCAACCAAGAAGCAACCCTGTCAACAACTTGATCTCACAATTCTAGCTTCCAGAACTGAAAAAATTAATTTCTGTTGTTTACGCCATTTGGTCTATGGTATTTCATTATGGCAGCCTGGGCTGACTAGTACATACACAACTGGGAACATTTGCAACAAGGGAAGAACTAAGAGGTGGAAAAGCATTTTTAAGATGTTTTAATATTCTACACATTGTTTATCAACAACTGCTAACATTACAAAAGGAGAGAACCAGACATTATGTACCTCCTAAAGGAAGTGTACAACATTATAACTAATAAGGCAATCTTGCCCCCAAAAAAGAAAGAAAAATTGAACCTGAATTTAACCAAGACATTAGACTACCAATTTACAGATATAGAGAGAGGAACGTGTTTGCCACAGGGATGCAATCAGTCAAATCCATATGGTGGGAAACTGTAGGACAAATGTCCCTGGATTGGAGGATTTTTCCAAGATATGGGACTTTCACTGCTAAAGCAGGGAAAGTTATGGGCAAACCAGGACAAGTTGGTCACCCTAGCCATGTCTTCAGCAAACAAACTGCAACAGAAAAGAAGAGATGGAGAGGGACTCTATACATTAAAAATACTTAAAGACATATCATCCAATCATAATACGTGGAACTTACTCTGAACTAGTAAAAAATGTTATGAGGCGAATCAGTATTGTTAATTTTCCAGTGTGATAACAGTATTGTTATGTTTTGTAAAAGAGTGAATCCATCTCTTTTAGAGATATATAATAAATATTTATAGATAAAATTGAATAATGTTTGAAATTTGTTTTAGAATAAGATGGGAGGAGGAGGAAGAGTGGGGGTGGGGATGAAGCAGAATGGGTCAAGAGCAAATGGCTGTGAAACTGTGCGATGGGCTTATTATACTATTCTGTTTAATCTGTATAAGTTTGAAGTTTTCCATAGTAACAAGTTTTTTGAAGAATTTTTTCTATATTTTAAGAATACACTCTCCTCTTTAGCGTCTTCTTCAGAGGCAGAATAATATCTGAAGTAACTGAAATCACCTATTTGTTGCTGGGCTGTTTCTTCAAAGGCATCTGGGCCAAAAGGCAGCCCTGATTATATTGGAACTGTATTTGAAAAAGTACATGAGATGATAATTAGGACAGAATGGGGTCCTGGGAATTTATGCTATTTTATTTATAATTAGGACAGATAATGGGGTCCTGGGAATTTATGCTATTTTATTTATCCCAGAAAAGCTTAATAAAGGAGGTGAGATTTCAGAGCTGCTTGAATGAAGTATGCAAGTCCTATTTATAATCATTTGCCTTCCTATTAGCCCACTGTGCTCCTAGCTAATACCATTATCAATTTCATTTCAAAAACAAACATTCCAATACATTAAAATTATTATTTAAATATGAGCAATTCTCTTTCCAAACAATAATCATTGAGAAATTACTCAAAAATTTGTTCTGCATGATATTAATTAGGGTTCTGTCAAATAAGTTCATGAATCACTGAATTAAACAGAGTGCTGGGCAGTACTTTTCATATCTTGCACAGGTGAGTATGCACTGTGAATCTCTAGGAAGAACACACAGCATAGCCTCTATTCTGCAGATTCTAAAGGGAATGGTGTTTCATGATGCACACGGACTTATTTCCAAGTTAATGCACTTCTTAATTAATCAAAGTCAACGCTAGCTTAAAGTGATGATATTTTGGACCAGATCAATCTGAAAGATGTATTGGAAGGGTAATGTGTAGTAAAAATTAGCACCAGCCAAGAAGTTTAGTGCTCTTAATCTTCTCCACAACTTCCAGGCTCACCTCCAGGTAATGAGAGCTCCTTTCTCACCTTTCCTGCTAGCACTTGTCCAATGCCTGCTCCATGCTAGATCCTGTGGTAAGCATTTTGGATAGATTATCTCATTTAATCCTCACATCGACCCTCTGATTTGAGTATCATTAGCTCATTTTAACAGACTAGGAAACTGTGCCTTGAAGACATCAAGCAGCTTGCCCTAACCTTTCCACCTAGTAAGTGGCAAAGCTGAGATTCTACCAGATCCATCCCACACTTTCTTCTAATTCTCTTATCTGAAAATTCTCCCACCAGATAAATTCCCAAATCCCTAAAATCCCACATTTTCCTTATGCAAGTGTTTTATAGCAGCAGGGCACTTTTTCCTGGAATATTCCCGGAGTAGAAATTCAGATTTTTTCCAAAACACTGAGTGCTCTGAATAATATTATGATTGTATATCATGATTACCATTGACCATGGTAATTTTAAAAGCACCCTAGGGCTTCCCTGGTGGTGCAGTGGTTGAGAATCCGCCTGCCGATGCAGGGGACGCGGGTTC